>NC_064848.1:123648718-123948718 GCF_024139225.1 Suncus etruscus | reverse complement strand
CTCATGAGGTTGATTAATGCCTTAAAGCTTTGGGAGAATTAGAAATAAAATGATAAAGTCATTTTGCTTAGAAAAGTATATTCTGCACATATGTTTTTATAATAAATATTTTATATTTTTAAAAACATAATCCTGTACTTTTCAGAGAGACAGATGATTATAAACCAAAGGGATTTTCCACAACTAAAGTTTCATCATTCATAACAAAAGTTTTCTGAAGTACCTGAAGAAACTAATATTAGTATTTACTACTAGTCATGTCATTATGTTCTTAAAAGTACATTTTAAATTATTGTGCATAACATACTCACAAAGAATAAATAATGAATACACAAAGTATACAAAATGTTTACAAAAATACACAAACAAATATACACAAAATGTACAATGCAGAGAAAATTAAAATTTGATATTTTGGATATAGCTTTCATTTTCCATTCTGTTATACTGTATTGCAAAGTTAGATAACTAGTCCATACTACTTTAGAAGAAAGCTGTATGTCTCTATGAGGAAAATAAAGCAAATACAAGAAAAACAATAAAATTAACACCTTATGATAGCTAAATATGTCTCTTGTGTGTAGGAGGGAAAATTACTTAAAATGGGCCATCTTAAGATTTACAGAAGGTTTATCACAAGCAATCCTCTGGGCCCAAAGACTGTGGTGAGATAAAGTGAAAAACTTCAACAAAATGAATGTCTCACCACCCAAGAATATTTCAACTAGACAGACTCTCATTTAGATTTGAAGGATGAACAACAGCTTCATAGTTTAACAGTTCAGAAAATATACAGACTCAAAACCAACATTATTTATTTTTTAATAATATATTTATTTAAACACCATGATTACAAGCATGATTGTAGTTGAGTTTCAGTCATAAAAAGAATATCCTCCTCCACCAGTGGAAAATTCCCATCACCAATGCCCCATGTACCTCTCCCACCCTCCTGTATTTAAGACAGGCTTTCTACTTCCTTGCTCATTGACATTGTTATGATAATTCTCAGTGTAGTTATTTCTCTAACTGCACCCACCACTCATTGTGGTGAGCTTCATATTGTGAACCTGTCCTTCTGGCCCTCATCTCTGGAAATTATTTTAATAATGTCTTTTATTTTTCTTAAAACCCATAAATGAGTGAGACTATTTTGTGTCTCTCTTTGACATATTTCACTCAGCATAATAGATTATATATACATCCATGTATAAGAAAATTTCATGACTTCATCTCTATTCTATTCTATTGTGTAGATGTACCACAATTTCTTTAGCCATTCATTAATTGAAGGGCCTCTTGGTTGTTTGCAGAGTCAGGCTAAATAGTGCTGCAATGAATATAGGTGTGAGGAAGAAATTTTTTTATTGTGTTTTTGTGTTCCTAGGGTATATCCCTAGGAGTGGTATAGCTGGATCATATGAGAGCTGAATTTCCAGATTTTGCAAAATCTCCATATTGTTTTCCATAAAGGAAGGCTAAACTAGATGGCATTCCCACCAGAAGTGAATGAGAGTTTCTCCCCCCCCCCAAACTGGCACTGATTATTTTTTTTCTTTGTAATATATGCCAGCCTCTGTGGTATGAGATGGTACATCATTGTTGTTTTGATTTGCATCTTCCTGATGATTAGGGATGTGAGCATTTTTTCATGTGCCTTTTGGTCATTTATGTTTCTTCTTTGAGAAATTGTCTGTTCATTTCTACTCCCAATTATTTAATGGGGTTAGAGTGTTTTCTTTTAAAGTTTTGCCAGTGGCTTGTATATATTAAATATTAGTCCCTTATCTGATGGGTGTTGGGTGAATAGTTTCTCCCATTCTGTGGGTGGCTTTTGTATCCAAGGCATTATTTCCTTTGAGGTACAGAAGCTTCACAGCTTAATACAGTCCCAGCAGTTTATCTCTGCTTCCACTTTTTTTGGAGAGTTCTGTTTTCTCCTTAAAGATGCCTTTATTCTCAATGTCTTGGAGTAAAACCAACTTTAAAAGAAGAACTATGGAGGAGCTTGAAGGGTAGACAAACCCCACAAACAGCAAATTTCTACAAAACATGGCACAAATTTTTCCTGACAATAATCTCTCCTAATGTCACTGACTAAATACAATAATAATAAAAAAAATCACTGGTGGCAAAATTGAACAGAAAGTTGAATAAAATATTTTGCCTGCAAGAAACACATGTGAATAGTCAAAGAAAGCACACACTCAAAGTCAAAGGTTTGATGACAATTCTTCAAACAAACAACAGCCTTAAAAAGGCTACAGAGATAATATTAATATCAGACAACATAAACTTCAAGTTCAAGAAAGTTATAAGACAAATATCACTCCTTAATAATCAAGCGATATGTACTTTAGGAAGTAATTATACTCCTAAATACATAGGGACCCAATGAGGGGACAGAAAAATCCTTAAAGTAGTAGCTAATGTTCATTAAGACATCAACAGCAACATAATAAGTGTAGACTTCAATACAGCACTATCAAATCTTGAAAATTAAGCAATGGTATACTGACTGGCTTTGAAGAAAAATATGAAAGAGAGGGGATTAGTAAAAATATATGATATATAGCTATAATCTATATAATAGCAATATATAGCTATTATATAATATAGCTATATATAATTTACATAGCTATATATCGTATATGTTTGTATATACTATATAGTATTGTATACTATATATAGCAGATATGTAGTCTATATACTAACTATATATAATATATATATAGGCTTTTAATCTCCAAAAGCCAAATACACAATCTTTTCCAGTATGCATAAAACATTCTCCAGAGGGGCCGGGCGGTGGCGCTAAAGGTAAGGTGCCTGCCTTGCCTGCGCTAGTCTTGGATGGACCGCGGTTCGATCCCCCGGTGTCCCATATGGTCCCCCAAGCCAGGAGCAACTTCTGAGCGCATAGCCAGGAGTAACCCCTGAGCATTACCGGTGTGGCCCAAAAACCAAAAAAAAAAAAAAAAAAAAAAAAAACATTCTCCAGAAAAATACCACAGATATGGGCCACAAAATCAAAATGATGGGGGCCGGGAAGGTGGCGCTAGAGGTAAGGTGTCTGCCTTACAAGCGCTAGCCAAGGAACGGACAGTGGTTCGATCCCCCGGCGTCCCATATGGTCCCCCCAAGCCAGGGGCAATTTCTGAGCACATAGCCAGGAGTAACCCCTGAGCATCAAACGGGTGTGGCCCAAAAACCAAAAAAAAAAAAAAATCAAAATGATGAATATTGTATCAACTATTTTTTCAAACCATAATGCACTAAAAATAGAAATGAATTTCAAACAAAAACAGAGAAATCACTTTGATACCTGGAAATTAAACTAACTACTGAACATCCAGTGCATTAAAGAGGAAATAAATATTCTTAGAAACAAACAGGAATGAAGACAAAATATCAGAATTTTTTTGACACAGTAAAAGTGGTATTAAATAAAAAAAATTTACAGTTTTTCAAGCATTCATAAGTAAAGAAGAATGGGGCTACATAAATAAGTTAATGGTCATTTTAGGAAATTGGAAAATGACCAAATAAAAAGAGCTGAAATCAGGCAGGAGGAAGAAAATACTAAAACTTAGAGCAGAAAATCAATGAAAGCAAGAGTTGGTTGTTGACAAAGTAAAATTAATAAACCATTAGCAAGAATCACAAATAAACTGAATCTGAAATGAAAGGGAAGATGTCACAGCAGACACCATAAATCAAAGGATGCTCAGAGAGATTTTGAGAATCTTCATGCCAAAACAAAAAATAAGAAAAACTGGAAGAAATTGATAAAGTTTTTGACTTCTGTAAACTCCCAAGATTGAAAGAAGATGATGTGGTAAACATGAATATACCTATCACTATCAATGAACTTGAAATGGTAATCAAAAATTTTCCCACAAAAAATGTCCAGGCTCTGATGGCTTCACTAGTGAATATTTTGAAACATTCAGAAAGAACCTACCACTCAATACTTTTCACCTCTCCCAGAAAACTGAAGGAACAGAATCATTTCCAAACAATTTCTATGAATCCTGATACCACAATTAAAGAGATACTACAAAACAGAGACTAACAGGGAAATATCCTTGAAGAATACAGATGCAAAGATTTTCAACAAAATAATAGCAAATAGAATCCAATAACTCATTAAAAAATCAAAAACTATACCACTAGGATTTATCCTAAGGATGAGAGTTTTTTAACATATAAAAGTTAATTAACACTATATATTATATAAATAAAAGAAAAATCCTATAATTATATCAATAGATGCAGAGAAAGCATTTGATAAAATTCAGCATTTATCATGATAAAGACTCTGAATAAGATGGAAAGTGAAAGAACTTTTCTCAATATAGTCAAAGCCATTTAAGACAAGTCCAAAACAAACATTATAACAAATTATGAAAAAAATTAAAAGTCTTATCTCGTAAGATCTGGCATAATATAGAAGTTGCTTACTCTCTCTCTCTCTACTTCTATTCACTATAGCACTGGAAGTACTTGTCAGAGAAATTAGGCCAAAAAAGATATAAAGGTCATTCAGATTGGAAGGGACAAATTAAAGCTTTTATTATTTTATACTTAAAATTTTTAAATACCGCAAAAAGCATCTAATAATAATAGATCTCATCAGTAAAGTAGCAGACTACAATATTAACACATGACTATATAAAGACTATGATTTTTTTATATATAATAATGAAAGAGAAGAGACAGTTTTTTGAGAAATTTTTATTTTTACCACAGTGGATTAAAATCTTTCACAGTAATATTTTAGGTACATAGTGACATTGAATCAGGGGTATTCCCACCACCAATGTTGTCCTCCCTCCATTCCTGTTCCCAGCATGCATCCCATATTCCCTTCCTTTGCCCTGGGCTGCTAGTATAAGTGGTCCCCTCTGTGTCTAGCTTGTTGTAGATTGTGTATAGATTCTGTTGTTGTTGGCTTTGAATTTGGTGTTTAAGTCTGATCATTTATTATTTCTACTTGATGTTCATACAACTGTTTGATCTTGGTACCCTCCCTTATTTCTCCACCAATTGTGAGGTAGAACAAGGTAGTTCAAGTTATGTGATTCTGTTAGAAGGAAAGAAGAAAAAGAATGGGGAGGGGGCAAAAATCAAACAAGCAAAAAATGGGAGAACTCCTTTTAGAGGATATAAATATCAATTTAAGAGAAGAAAGGGGAAAAGAAAAAAAAACATAACAAGAATACAAAAAAGGAAAACAACAACAACAACAACCTGAAAAGCACCACAGCAATAAGCATCACAGCAATAAAGACAACAACCAACAATAACCATGGTCCTGAGAGAAAAACAAGACAAAGCTCAACTATTTTATTCACAATTGTGCCTAAGAAAATCAAGTACTTAGGAATCAACTCAACTAAAAAGGTGAAAGACCTATACCAAAAAAACTACAAAACACTACTTCAAAAAAAAAAAAAAGTGAGTACATAAGAAAATGGAAACACATGCCCTTCACATGGATAGGGAGGATTGAAATAATTAAAATGGCAGTGTCCCCAAAAGCATTGTACAGATTCAATGCTGTTCCTATAAGGATACCTATTTTTTTAAATGTATGAATCTCTTCTAATTTCTTATGGAACAATAAGACTCCATGAATCGCTAAAACAATCTACTGAAAAAAAAAAGATGGGGACACATCCTTTTCCAAATTCAAACTGTACTACAAAGTGCAAGTATTACATAGACATGATATTGGAATAAATACATATTCTCAGATCTGTGGAATAGAACTTAATATACTGAGACAGATGCCCATGGTGAGTTAATTTTTTTTTATAAAGAAGCCAAAATGGGGCTGGAGTGATAGCACAGCAGTAGGGCATTTGCCTTGCACATGACCTTGATTTGATCTTGTGGCATCTCTTGTAGTCGCCTGAGCCAGGAGAGATATCTGAGTTCATAGCCATGAGTAACCCCTGAGTGTCACAGGGTGTGGCCCCCCCCAAAAAAGAAGCAAAAAATGTGAAATGGAGCAATTTAAGCTTCTTCAATAAATAGTGCTGTGAAATCTTCTAAGCTTTGTGCAACTCAGACTTTCCTAACAGCAAACACAAAAATTATATCAAAAAGAACCAAAGACCATGATATTGGACTTGAAATAATAAAGTAGATAGAGAAAAATTTAGGCAGAATTCTCCATAACATTGAAGCTAAAGAAATATTCAAAGCTGAAGCACACTGACAAAACAAGTGGAAGCAAAGATTTAAAAAACGGACTGCATTAAACTAATAAGCTTCTGCACTTTAAAGGAAATGAGGACCAGGACACCAAAAACTCACAAGGCAAGAGAGATACTATTTACTCAATACAAATCTGACAGGAGGTTAATATCTAAGATATATAAGGCACTAGTAGATATTAACAAGAATAAAATAACCCCATCACAAAAATAGGAAGAACAGATAAATAGAAAATTTCTCTTAAAATACATACAGATGGCTAGAAGCATGAAAAATCTTCCACATCTTAATTATGAAAGAGATGTATATCACAAAACTACAATGCAATAACCAACTCACACCACAGAGACTGTGATCAACTAGTTCTGGCATGGATGTGGTGATAAATGCATTATTATATCACATAGTAAAAATGTAGACTATTACATCCTTTTTAGAAATTAATATGGGTATTTATCAAAAAGCTAAGAATTGAGCTTCCACAAGACCCAGAAATACTGCACCTAGGAATATACCCTTGGAACCTAAAAACACAATGCAGAAAAGGCACTTATGTTCATTGCAGCACTATTTACAATAGCTCCATTATGAACAGCTACATGTTGTTTTGCCCAAGTTGCTCAGCTGACCTACCACCCATGGTAGCAGAGGTCCTCTCAGGAGGGACAAAAATAGACAGTAAAGAAGAGAGAACTGTAGACTTTGGGCTACATCCCAGATGATGCCCACTGGCTTTCTTATACCAAAGGTGCTTTGTGCAAGGATCTCATGCCCCACAACCTGCAGCAGCTTATCACAGTCACTGATGGAGTAGAAGCCAAAGATAAAGCCCCTTTGTAGGGGAACCAACAGCAAAGAAATGAGAGGGTCCCCTCAACCAGATTCTGGCCCAGGTACCAAAGGCCTTTCCATCTCAGGTGACCTCAGCAGCTTGATACAGATGGAGGAGAAGATGGAGAATACAAGTTGAGACAAAACCCAAATGAGAAGCTCTTTTCAAAACCTCCTGAAACTTTTTTCTAGATTACTTTCTTGACCCTATTTGTATCATTCTCTATATTGCTAGTTAAACTATGTATTTTACCTGTATAGATCTTAGTAGCTACTTTTTGTCCTATGACCACTGCATATAGATAATTATTTATACAACTTTTGTGGTTTAATATTAGTTTGTACAGTTCCTAGGAAATGCATAATGTTAGATCTTGAATGGTGCTCAGCTGTTCCTAGTTAACGTTTTCCAATTGCTGTAATACTTGATTGTATATATTATTTGCAACTTATTCTCAAATTATATCTGAAAAAATGTTCTAATGTCTTTGTCCATAGAAGTCAATGGAAAAGGAATGTGCATACTATAAACTCTTATTAAAATCAATAATACAGTCAATAATATTAAATTATATGAATGTTTTAGCAGACTTATTTTCAAACTGTAGATGTATCTACAGAAATATTCTTTTTTTTAGATACATTTTATATTTTCTTTTTTTTTATTTATTTAAACACCTTGATTACATACATGATTGTGTTTGGGTTTCAGTCATGTAAAGAACACCACCCATCACCAGTGCAACATTCCCATCACCAATGTCCCAAGTCTCCCTCCTCCCCACCCGACCCCCACCTGTACTCTAAACAGGCTCTCCATTTCCCTCAGACATTCTCATTATTAGGACAGTTCAAAATGTAGTTATTTCTCTAACTAAACTCATCACTCTTTGTGGTGAGCTTCCTGAGGTGAGCTGGAACTTCCAGCTCTTTTCTCTTTTGTGTCTGAAAATTATTATTGCAAGAATGTCTTTCATTTTTCTTAAAACCCATAGATGAGTGAGACCATTCTGCGTTTTTCTCTCTCTCTCTCTGACTTATTTCACTCAGCATAATAGATTCCGTGTACATCCATGTATAAGAAAATTTCAAGACTTCATCTCTCCTGACAGCTGCATAATATTCCATTGTGTATATGTACCACAGTTTCTTTAGCCATTCGTCTGTTGAAGGGCATCTTGATTATTTCCAGAGTCTTGCTATGGTAAATAGAGCTGCAATGACTATAGGTGTAAGGAAGGGGTTTTTGTATTGTATTTTTGTGTTCCTAGGGTATATTCCTAGGAGTGGTATAGCTGGATCCTATGGGAGCTCAATTTCCAGTTTTTGGAAGAATCTCCATATCGCTTTCCATAAAGGTTGAACTAGACGGCATTCCCACCAGCAGTGGATAAGAGTTCCTTTCTCTCCACATCCCCGCCAACACTGTTTATTCTCATTCTTTGTGATGTGTGCCATTCTCTGGGGTGTGAGGTGGTACCTCATAGTAGTTTTGATTTGCATCTCCCTGATGATTAGTGATGTGGAACATTTTTTCATGTGTCTTTTGGCCATGTGTATTTCTTCTTTGTCAAAGTGTCTGTTCATTTCTTCTCCCCATTTTTTGATGGGATTAGACGTTTTTTTCTTGTAAAGTTCTGTCAGTGCCTTGTATATTTTGGAGATTAGCCCTTATCTGATGGGTATTGGGTGAATAGTTTCTCCCACTCAGTGGGTGGCTCTTGTATCCTGGGCACTACTACAGAAATATTCTTATGATTTTGTTTACAGAAGTTTATGGAAAAGGAACTTGGATGCAATAGACTTTTATTACAGTGCTTGGTGTAAAAATGTTTAAGAATTTTCTAATCAAGTGTATCTGCAGAAAGATTCTAATGTTTATATTAAGGTAAAATGAAAAATGTTGTGATATGTATAATGCAAAGATATTGAAAAATCTGATTATTTTGAAAATGATGTATCCACAATCTAACCTATGATGCTTTTTACAGCCCACCACCTTACTTACTGCTAAAGGATTTTTTTAATTTTTATTTCCCAAATTTTTACTGTACCTATGCAAATTGACAGGCACTTTGAAGACTTATTTTACATCTGGTGCCAACAGAACAAAACTAAAATAAGTCCTTCTTAATTTTTCTTTTGTTTCCACAGAAAGGTGAAATTATTAGGTCACTCCTTCCCTTTATCCAAAACAAAGGTGTTTCCTTGATTTTTTTTTCTTTTCACCAAGGCCTTTGATTTAGAAAAGTCTATCTGGATAGATAATTTTGTCTCTAACTTTCTTTCCCACTTCTGGTGAATATGTACTGTAATAAAGAAAGGTCAGTCTAGCTTGACATGAAGAATGAGGGGAGAAGCAAACTGACTCCATAATTTTCTCCTGACTGGCTTACTTTATTAATTCCTCACAGCTACCTGCTTGAGACTCTATATAGGTTATCTCAGATGTTCTAAGGCAGCATTAAAACCAAGTCTTTCTTGTAATTAGCTTTTTGTGGTGGAACACCTCCATGAATATAGAGAAAATCATTATTTGAAATAGGACCAGGTTCAGCAAAAGTCTTATTTAGCCACTGCCGAGAAATATAAAACTAAAGGAGACTTGGTTCCATCGTGTTTAACAAATTTGATATCCTTCGCCTCTCTTTCTCTCTGTCACTGCTCTTTCTGTAGAAAAGAACATAAGCTTCTGCATTTTGTACAGTGGATTCTGAAACTTCAGTAACACTTTGATCATAAAATTCATACCACAGATTATTTAAATTGTTTCGGCAATAGGCAATATAGTGTCCATTACTTGCAGTTCCATGATGACAAATCACTGACAAAAGATCATAAGTAACAATCTGAGCTGGACTATCTTTAGCAAGAAATGGCTGGAGATCCAAACCCTCCAGGGGAAATGAAACATGGGTACTGATTTTGGTGGAAAACATCAATTCATGTCTGAATCTTTTAAGGTGGATGCTAAAATCTCAGGAAATTTTTGTACTTTACAAAACTTTACTTCATTCCTCAACTTTTTGCAATTATCACAACTGTACATATTGTCACCTTTCAGCTCATCTCTGGTGAAGAAAGCAGCTAGACAATCTTGCAAGGTTACTATTGGACCCCAAAACCAGCTAGGGACAATGAGACAACAAACCTTTTCACATATTCCATGAAATAAGCTATCCAGCCTTGTGGAGCATACGCCTCTCCACATGATCCTGCTTTTACTATTGAAGTTGGATGACTTGATGAATGCAGTTTAGCAAGGTCTTCCTTGCCAGGGATTGGCAAGGACAAATCTTGAAAAGTCTCCAGGGTTACAGATACCCTGTCACAGGTCAGACACTGCACCGATCTAATAATTGTTTCATCAAATATGTCTAAAATAACACTTCGGTATTTCTTATGCTGCTTTTTCCTCTTTGGAGATGAGGCAGTTTGAGCTTTTTAGTGTGTGGTTGTTAATCCAGGCCACAAATTGCTAGATTTAGGAGGGCTTGCTGACAAACGTGGATTAACACTTTCATTGGATGGGAGGATTTGTGGTGTAGACAGGTCATTCAAGTGGACATCAGTAATGCAGTCTGAAACTCTACTGTGCATTTGCACTTTGACAGTTTCCTGGTTCAAGTCGACTGTTCCTGACACTGAGTCTTTATCTGTATCTAATTCTTCTTCAGAATTTAATTTATTAATCTTATTATACATCTTCTCTTTTTGCCAATCTTTTGATATTTCTGAGTTGTTATCATCATCTTGAATCAACATTATAGTTTCATTATTATCTTCAGAAAAGCCTCTAGGGCCATTTTCATTTTCTGCTTTATCACTGCTGCTACAAGATTCACAGGACTGAAAATCCACATCTGATTGGCTCTTGTCTTCTTCCATGGTCTCCTCAGTGTTTATAGTTTGGGAATCTTCCTCTTCTTCCATGACCTGCTCTTTCAATTCCTCGTGAAGAAGATCCATTAAACATCAAAGGAATTCTTGAGCATCCTGCTGCAAATATCCTTGAAATGTTGGATTTACAGTTTTGATTCCTTGGAACAAATTAGTGGGTACAACAGATCCTGACCTGCTTTTATGCCATAATTCCGTCATCAACTTGAGGTAACTTTTACAAATAACAGCTAGTTATTGTTCGAGCTAGTCCTCCACAATCAAGAAAAAATTGTGTCAAAGGTGGGCAATTAGAAAGAGCCTGCAAAGCCGCATTCATGTAACAAGTATTTCCAATATTTTTCAAACCTGTACCTCTTGCTTAAAGTTCATCTTCTTCTTCCACTTCTATGTCCAGATCATCAACTAGGGTTATAAATATGGTGTGGGGTGATTCCACTATGTAGGGTAATTTTACAATGCACGATACCACTTCACAATCAATATTGAAAACCACAGTGTCTAAAAGGCAAAAAAGGGAGAGAATGTGAGAGAGTGAGAGAGAGAGAGAGAGAGAGAGAGAGAGAGAGAGAGAGAGAGAGAGAGATGTCTGCATAGAGCCAGCAGGGGAAGGTGGGAAGTTAACTTGGGACAGTGGTGGTGATAAAGTGATAAAGGACATTGTTTGACTGAAGCTCACTTGCAAACATCTTTGTAACTATCTCACATTGATTCCATTAAATTTTTATTTAAAAATAAAAGTAAATTAAAAAATTTAATTTTGGGTGATGAAGTGGTAGAATGGTGGTAAGGCATTTGCCTTGCATGTGGCTAACCTAGGACAAATGTAGATTTGATCCCCAGCATTCCATATGGTCCCCTTAGCCAGAAGCAATTTCTGAGCACAGAGCCAGGAGTAACCCCTGAGTGCCACTAGATGTGGCCAAAAAAAAAAGAAAAAATAATTAAAAAATTAATTTTTGAAAAATATTACTTTATCAACCTATTAATTTATAATTTTGTGAAATTTCAAGAGATTAACTATATTGATACATAAATTTGTAGGAGTTATCATGTCCACATGAAAAGAAATTTCTCTCCTACAAATGGGAAAAAGGACACATAATAAGAGAACAACAAATATCAAAACCATCAGAACTAAAATTTTTGTCAATCAAACTGATTTACAAAGTAGTGCAGGGAGAAAGTTTGGTAGTGTCTTTCAGAGAGTGGTAAAGGGAAGTGGTAAAGAAAGTGCATTTAAAGTGTGACTAATGGTATTGTAAACAGCACCTCAAGGAAGGAAGGAAGGAAGGAAGGAAGGAAGGAAGGAAGGAAGGAAGGAAGGAAGGAAGGAAGGAAGGAAGGAAGGAAGGAAGGGAGGAAGGGAGGGAGGGAGGGAGGGAGGGAGGGAGGGAGGAAGGAAGGAAGGAAGGAAGGAAGGAAGGAAGGAAGGAAGGAAGGAAGGAAGGGAGGGAGGGAGGGAGGGAAGGAGGGAGGGAGGGAATTAAGGAAGGAGAGAAGAAAGAAAGAAATTAAGGAAGGAGAGAAAGAAGGAAGAATTCTCGCTTCAGTAGCACATATACTAAAATTGGAATGATACAGAGATTAGCATGGCCCCTGAGCAAGGATGACACGCAAATTCTTGAAGCGTTTTAAAAATAAAAGAAGAATGGAGGAAGAAAGGAGAGAAGGAAGGATGGAAGAAAGGAAGGAATGAGGGAGTGAAGGAGGGAAACAAAGAAAGGGTAAGGAAGAAATACAGGAAAGAAGGAGAGAAGTAAAGAGGGACAAAAGGAAGGAAGGAAGGATGGATGGAAGGAAGGAAAGAAGGAAGAAAGAAAAGAAAGAAAATGAAGAAGGAAGGAAAGAAGAAAGAAGGAAGGAAGGAGGGAAGAAGGGAGGGAGAAAAGGAAAGAGGAAAGATGAGAACAGAAGCCGAGAAGGAAGGAATTAAGGAAGGAGAGAAGGCATAAAGGAAGGGAGGATGGAGGAAAGGAAGGAAGGAGTAAAGGAGGAAAACAAAGAAAGGGAAGAAAGCAATACAGGAAAGAAGGAGGGAAGTAAAGAGGGAAGGAAGGATAGAAAGAAGGAAAGAAAGAAATAAGAAGTAGGAAGAAAAGAGAGAAGGAAGGAAAGAGGGAAGGAAGAAAAGAGGGAAGGAAAGAGGTAGGTAAATGAAAATTGAGTATAAATAAACTAATATCATGAATTTTAACTTCAGATTCTATGCAGTTGAATTTCTGATTTGACAAACTGAAATTTATTACTTTTACCTTTTTGCTTAGAGTTTAAAGTTAAGAGAAACACAATTAGTGTCTCAGAGTTTTGCTTGTTTCTGCTATACTGATTTTTACTTCAACTGACAATTTTTGCTTCTAGCCCTGGCAAACCTATTTTGATGCTTTTTGCATGGACACTGTGTCAGAGAGGTAAGAGTCATGATAATAACTTTCTTAATATTTCTTAAGCGATTTCCTGAAGACAGTCGTCTTTTTGCCTATATTCAGCTCTAGCAATATGATGAAAAATTTCCAGAGGAATGAGATAAGTGATAATTTATTCTATTATTTTACTTTATTTTATTATTTGGATTTTTGAGTCACACCCGGCAGTGCTCATGGGTTACCCGGGCTCTGAACTCAAAAATCGCTCCTGGCAATGCATGAGGGACCATATATTATTCAGGGAATCATACCTGGGTCCTTCTGGGATTGGACACCTGCAAGGCAAATGCCCTATCACTGTGCTATCACTCAGGCTCCACAAGTGGTATTTTAAAGTCAACATACACAACTATGCTTTTTCTTGAGAAATACAGAATGAATATACCTGGAAATTCATCGGCGACTTTCTACTCCCCATTCTCAAGTTCCTTTAATTCAATGTTTTACTGCATTCTATGGCAATATTATTCTACAGCATTATTGTCATATTTCAGAACCACTGAAACCTTTGCAAAAGAACAGCAAAACATCTCAGCCACTATATTACCTTGAGTTTTTGTTTGTTTGTTGTTTACTGCAGTGGTGGCTTATTTTTGAGTACAAGATATACTTTATATTTGTATATATGTTCACAGATAATAAATATACTTGTTCTTATATTTTTTCAGGAAACTGACACCCCATTGCAAGTACTTAGTACAATATGAACCCAGGCTTCTGACAGTACAATCTATGTAGCAGTAATAATTGTTGTCTTCATAATATTTTTATAATTCTGTTTTTCTACAAATAAAATTGTATCAAGTAACTAAAAAATTACTTTCAGAATAAGATCTAAAATTATCCCTAAGGCCTTATACATTTTTAGATATTTCAAATAAACATTTTTTAATTTTATAAAAACTTATGTTTTATAAAATGTCAAGGATTGGACAATTGCCTTCCCTGCTGCCCCAATCTACATAAATCTTGAGCTTTCAAAGATAAAAGACAATTGTTGGCTACAGGATTCAGCAAATTGACCCAATCCCATAAAAGCCAGTAAACAATGATCGATTTATTTTCTTTTTCATCTCTTAGTTGACAAATGAAAGCTACACGTATTCAATATCTGTCTGACATTAGCAATGACTTTCTCTCATTTCAGTTCTCTGGACATGTGAAAAGTGAAATAGACTTAAGGATTCTAACCCACAGAATATTATACAAATTAGGTCCTAGTTCTTTACTAGTTTTTAAACCTTGTCTCAGTGTCTGTCAAACTACCAAAGCTGCAATTCATTTAATTAATTATGTAATGACAAAAACTAGTTTTCCTACCAGCCCTTTCTTTCTCATTTTCTAGGTTCTTGTGACTTCTCTTTGGGCACTAGACTGTGGATTTTGATATGATTTCTCCAGAACTTAATCCCATTTCTTACTTCTGTAATCTTTGTGCTTTAATTTAGAATCTATATCCACTCCTGGAAACAAAATCAAGAACCTTCTATTTTCTATGGGAAAACTAATTTGACCTATCATAGAACAAATTGAAATCAGAGGCTAAAATCATCCTGGATTGCACAGAATTTGCTCTATGACAAATGGACTTGTGAAAATGGAAGAATAGAAATCGACCTCTACTACCCATGGCCTCTGGTACTGATTTTCTTACAATACCTCTAACTGCAACAGGCTTTCTAACTCTAGTTCTGATATACTGCAACATAATTTATATCTTGGTGCTCTAAGAATACACATATAAAACCAAATATTAAATTATTTCCATTAACTTTTATTTGTAATATTTTAATTACTATCTTAGTATTAATTTTAGAGGAATTTGGGTAGTTAGAATACTGATCCTAATTCAGGTTTTCTCAAATACTTGTTTAGTTGTTAAAGGTTACTTCAGAAGTAGAAAAATCTAAATTGCTTTTTAAAAAAAATTGTATAAATTTTTATAATCTAAAATAAAATTAAATAATTTTAAGAAAGTTTTACATTCTACCCTTAGATTAAAATTATTATTTGGTTTCCTAAAACTTCAAGAAATATAATCTTTATTTTGAAAGAGAAAAAATTATATGGACTAAAAGAAAAATAGGGATACAAATAAGTGCACTGTTTTACTTCTAATAGCAAAAAAAGACTATCCAAATATTTTGGATTTAATGAGCTTGATCACAATTGAAATTTGTCAAGTTTTGTGACACTTTATGGAAGTTTATAGAATTTTCATAGTACTTAGAAAATACTTGATAAGTAGTATTCCTTGCTTTACTCCCTCTTTTATCCTTCATACTTCCTGCATGGCATGTGGTGAATTTGTGTGTGTATGTGCTCATAACTGCACATGTGTTAATAATCTATCATTATGTGGAAACTTTTCTTTGTTTTAGCTTTGCCCTTAATGTATAATTTCTATATCAATATTGTATAGTTTTGACTGGCATTAAAACTGTCTTTCAAAAGATAAGCTATCTTCAGGAAAGAATGGTATAGTATTAAAACTACAACTCCAGATCAACAACTATAATACCAAAAAAAAAAATCTTACAAATAGTATAGATATTAAGGTAACTTTGTAAGTAGAAAGATATTATTTCATAAAAGAATATTGGACCTGGGGCTAGAGCTATAGCACAGAGGGTAGGGTGATTGCCTTGCAGGTGATTGACCTGGGTTTGATCCCAAACATCCCATATGATCCCCAGAGTCTGGTAGGAGTGATTTCTGAGTGCAGCCAGAAGTAATCCCTGAGGGCTTTCCAGGTGTGGCCTGAAAAAAATGAATATTGGATGTATTCTTTTATTTATTTTTTTTTTTTAGAAATCGAGCTCTCCTAATTTATTTCTTTCACAAAGTGGATAATTAATGTGAGTTAGTAAAAAAATTTTTATGGTTACAATCTCTGTGATTCTTTAATATTTTACCTGTATGGGCTCATTTCTTTTTTTCCTCTATACCAAATTTAAGGATTGAAGTCAGTGGGAATAACCCCAGGCAAGCTGAATTAGGAGCTATCTGCCTAATCACTTAAGGCAGACTGTCAATTTTTAAAAATTGTTAAGTACATCTACATAGTCATAAAACATGTGGGTTTTCATAAAAATCCACATTATTATATTGCTAATACATAGAGAATGATTTCCTTTCTAAAACTTAAAGCCTTATGTAATCACAGAGTTTTGAAAACTATAAAAGTTTGACAGTTTATTTATTTATTACTCAACTCAAAAAGATATCTAGTAAGAACTACATGAACTGAATGTATAATCTATTTCTCAAATTATTTAAACTTTCTGGGCCTCAGCTTCTTGGTCCGTTGGGTGAGAAAGGTGAACAGGATGAAGTCTGTACCACAAAGTTGCAAAGTATATTGTTCTGGGCTGATAACTTGACAAAAGTTAACCAGCTAATTAGTAGCACCAAGACTAATCTCTAAAAGCTAGAATTTACTGATTATCCTGATCATGCCATTTACACTGTAAGAGATTATTAAGTTCCTATATTTAAAAAATTAGAATGTTTAAGTTATAAAAGTACTTTCCCATGTCTATGAAAGGTCACTTCTAGATCTGCAATATAGCTTGAATAGTTACAATACTTTATTAATTAAGTAGCAAAACACTATGAATTATAGTTAAAAGTTCAAAGTCAAACTTATTCCAGTGTATGTACAATTTATATTTTTCTTACTTTTAAAATAAATGGCATATTATTTGTAACACATCTATATATTCCAACCCTTTTAACATAAACCTAGTAGTTTTGAAGTTCCTGGCCATCTCAGTCTAATTAAGGGTTCAGGTAAGGTAACATTACACAAGTCAACAATTAGTTCCATGTCCATGTTTTTATAAAAGTGATGGTTTGTTAAATGACCAGGAGAAGCAACCTGGCAAAGAAGAAGTGTCTTTAATGAAACGAACTCTGTGCCATTCAACTTTTCTTATGAGGGACAGTAAGAAAAAGATATTTTTACTTTGTAGCACTAAATTTCTGAGGCCAGGGTTTCCCTTTGCCTTATGTGAATAAATGAGGCCCTTTATTGACTTCAACAACAAAAGAACATCTGAAATTATCACACATTACACATGACTCTTTAAAGTTAAAATCTGTCATATTTTGTTTCCACTAGTCAATTAAATCAGATTATCCTGTAATTTTATTTTAAGAATTACCTAAAAATAATAAAAAGAAATCATGCCACATAGTTCAACCAACTAGAACATAACAGCACATGTACCTGTTTGGTGGACTTATTTTCATGTTCTTCTTATATGGAAATTATTATACTAATTAAATATTCCATGAATATTTAAAGTGGCAATGCTTTTTAAAAAATGTTTTCAACTTGTAAATAAAAAAAGTTTTGACTGATAACCACAAAACCAATTATCTTTGTTATAGTACATTTGGTTTTCGTAGGAATACCATAGCAAAAGCACTGTTTTATACAACTCCCAATGCATATTTAAAATAGATAGAAAGGTGGCCTCTTCTGATGTACAAAGTAAGCAACTTTCAAAGACTATTTTACTTCCTAAATGCATGGTCCATGTTTCTAATCTACATAGAAACAGTTACTTAAATTATCATCTCTGGATTTACTAGACTAGAAAATCTGGTTTAGTCACCAATAAGTTCTTTTTCCCCATATGTTAATGATTTTAATCTAATTAATATATTTATTAAATACAATAATATCTTTTAATCTAATAAATAATATATTTATCTGGTCCTGCAAAGATTCTTAATTTTCTTTCTCTTTATCCCCTTTCTCATCCTTGTTTCTTTTCTATTTTTAATAACTTTATTTAAGCACCATAATTACAATCATGTTTGTAGTTGGGTTATCAAAAAGAACACCCCACTTTCACTAGTGCAACAAGCATTCTATTTTTCTCTCACTACCATTGCCATTATAGGTCTGTTACCATTAAGTTATAAATTATGACTGTAAGCAAAATTATGTAAATTGGAATAGGTTCTAGAGTTATTTTATTTCCTTTAATGAATGCCAGGATTTTTGTTTCCCCTCAGGAATGTTATAGCAAAAAATCATGTATTTTTGGATTTTAAAGTAATTTTCTTTTGTTTGTTTGTTTGTTTTTGGGTCACACCCAAAAACAGTGCTCAGGGGTTACTCCTGGCTCCACACTCAGAAATCGCTCCTGGCAGGCTCGGGGGACCATATGGGACGCCAGGATTCGAACCGATGACCTTCTGCATGAAAGGCAAACGCCTTACCTCCATGCTAGAAGTTACCTGACTTTAGAGCAGTTGGTAGTTGACTCTGCATATGAGGTTCAGTAAAAGAATTGGAGACTGATAAATGTTTTTGAATCACATAGAACAAAAGAGACAATTATAGAAGTCTCAATTCCATTTGCCACACAGTTCAAGTTTCATTAAAGACAATTTTCTTTCTTCCAGGTTGCTTCTCCTTGTCATTAAACAAACCATCACTTTTACAGAAGAAATCTGTGATAGTCCTGTGTCCTTTATATAGTCCTTTATATATGTGATATAAAGCTAATTTTAAGGAATTTTTCTACCTCACCATTTTATGTTGAGGTGTACTTAAATTAACAAAGTTAAAGATTGTGTTTCTTGAATATCATGCACTCAGAATTTGCTTTTGAAAACTTTCTTCTAGTAATCTTAATGATGGTGTACGCATTTGCAATACAAGCTTTCACTGGCAATATAATTCAGTAAGAAATCCATACCTATGAGTTCTAAAAAAGCTCATAGTAAAACAAAGCACAATACTGAGATAATTAGTTTGTTTTAGTGAGAAAATGTTTTATATATGTGCATAGGAATGCTGAGTACTGCTCTAAATTTAAGTCCCATTAGAAAACACAGTGATTAACTACTGGAATACACTGATTGTTCAGGTAACAGATGGACATGCCACAATGAAATATTTCCCTTTCTTATTTACAAACAAAGAAACATTTTGAATGTGTGTAAAGTGAAAACATTAATGAAACATCAGCTTCCTAGATTTAATGTTATATATTGACATATATCTTTTATCATATGTAGCCTCAATTTCAATATTTTTGGATGATTTATATATATATAATTATAACCCATGAAGTTTTGTGATTTCACTTTAAAAGAGCTGACTTCTTTGGAAAGAATTATATACCTACAACATAATGAGGTAATTAATTAGGAAACAAAAGGTTTTTCTTCTGTTTTAGACATTACACTTCTAAGACACAAGCAACACATGAATGCAACATATTAGGGGTCATCGCGTTATCCTCCATAGTGATTTTACTATCAAATTATTTATCCTTTTTTTAACATGAAAATATATGAAAAAATGTTATAAGAACAATTGATGTAAAATGTGCCGTAAGTTGCCATATTGCTTTTATAAATGTTTTAGATTTGCCAGTGTGAAAAGCATACTACAAATAAAAATAATTAATTTATTTTTTGTCTAACAATTGTATTTTCTGAGAAAAAGAAACTTCATTGGAATCAAACACTTTAGAAAATCATATTAAAT
Organism: Suncus etruscus; assembly: GCF_024139225.1. NCBI lineage: Eukaryota > Metazoa > Chordata > Mammalia > Eulipotyphla > Soricidae > Suncus > Suncus etruscus. Next base: position 123,928,822 of record NC_064848.1, on the reverse strand, counting down.
GGCTCCAAATATATTTACTTAAAATACAATTATTACCAAAAGCATATTTAAGAATATTGTCCACATAATCTTTACTTACAATTACTTTAAAGCATACTCCATTATCAACGGTCATCAATTTACTGTACATTCATTTTCCATAGGAAATGAGAGGAGTGAAATAAATTGTAAAGAACATAAGGGAAAACTCCAAAGATTATAAACTGGATTCTCAGATGATGAAATTGTCTATTCTTTGTTATGCTGACATACCTACCAAAATATGGGCATTGGTTGCTATTATTATTTTTAATAATTTCTCTCCAAATATCAATGCCCCAACTCCTTCCTCTTGTGGATGTTTTAATTGAAAAAAGAGCATTCTTATGAAATTAAATTAACATTCTTGAGATAGGGAGATTTTTCTGGGTTTTCCCAGTGTATGAATATAATTATATAATTCTCCTTCAGAAGAGAACGTGGAGAAGTCAGAATTAGTCAAAAGGAGATGTAATGAAAAATTACATGTATTAAAAATTAATGAAAAAATACTGATTTGGAAGACATAAAAAGGGGCCATGAATTGCAATAGTTTTTGGACCTGAGTAATGTAAGAGTGAGTATTAACTTGAAAATAGTTGATTTTGGCTCAATTTCTGGAACCATACATGCTTCAAGAAGCACTGCTAGGGTGATTCCTGAGCACAGATCTTAGGGAATAAGCTCTTAATTTAGCCAGATATGGACCCCAAAACAAAAACACTAATAGTAAAGACAAATTTAAGAATTAAAGGGGCCAAAGTGGTGTCACAAGTGGTAAGGCATCTATCTGCATTGCCCACGCTAGCCTAATACTGACTGCAGTTCAATCTCCTGGTGTCCCATATGGTCCCCCAAGCCAGGAGTGATTTCTGAGTGCATAAACAGAAGTAACCCCTGAGTGTCACCGGGTGTGGAACAAAAACCAAAAATAAATTAATTAATTAAAAGATGATTTTCTATTATATGTCCTCAGTGTAAAAAGATTGAAAGCCAAAAAAAGATTGACCTGAAAAATGTAGACAATCTCTGTCACCTACCATGTGACAACATTTCCTGAGGCCTCCAGAAAAAATACTACTCTATTAACTCATTTTCTTGAAGTATTTGAACTCAAGAATAGCAAAATAGGGGCTGGAGTGGTGGCACAAGTCATAAAGGAGTCTGCCTTGTGCATGCTAGCCTAGGAAGGACCTTGGTTCAATTCCCTGGCATCCCATATGGTCCCCCAAGCCAGGGACGATTTCTGAGCACATAGCCAGGAGTAACACCAGAGTGTCATGGGATGTGGCCCAAAAAAACAAGACAAACAAAAAAGAATAGAAAAATAATACAATTGTATTTTTTAACTCACCAATATATTATAAAGATAATAAGAAGATGATAAATAAAATTCAGAATACTTTATTAAAAATCATGTATTTTCGTGTTAAAAAATATTTTTAGGGACCAGAGCACAGCAGGTAAGGTTTGCTTCGAATGCAGCTGACCATGGTTCTATCCTTGGAATCTGATATGGTTCTTTCGAGCCTGCCAGGAGAGATTTCTGAGCGCAGAGCAGTAGTAACTTCCGAGCACTGCCAGGTGTGGCACAAAAAAAAATTTTTTTTTTCTTTTAAAAATTGTATTACCTGCATCAGTTAGAAAATTTTGTGGCAAATGACTGTATTTGTTCTCTTTTTAATTCAGTTTACTAAAAAATCTTTTTCTTTTTTAAACTAAAAGCACTCTATTTCTTTGTCCCTTAAACGTGGCATATTTGATACATATTTAAATGTGTAATCTCTAATAGATGAAGCACTACATCTTTTCATTGTATTTAACATTAATTTCACATGTCTTTGTTTTTCAAATTTGTGTCTATTTCTCTGCTATTGTTTTTAATAACAATACAATAAACTACAATTTTGACAGTTTGCATTTTTGTCGTGTCATCTTATTTTCTAATTTTTGTCCTTTTCAAGGAAAACTATTTTTGTCAAGGGCCATTTATCTGTCAACCATCACATGTACTTCTTCATAAAATCTTAGGAATATTACAGATTCTTAGGTTATTATCAAATAGTTTTCTATCTCAGCTACTTTATTTGTCTAGGCTAATCTAATAAAATACTATGACCCTTTCACTCAATTTTGCTGTGGAAATGAAGAGGGGTGTGTGTGGTCTATGTGAGAGAGAGAGAGAGAGAGAGAGAGAGAGAGAGAGAGAGAGAGAGAGAGAGAGAGAGAGAGAGAGAAAGGGAGAGGAGAGAGGAAAGAAAGGAGAAAGGAGAAAGGAGAGAGGAGAAAGGGGAGAGAGAGAAAGAGAGAAAGGAGAGAGAGGAGAAAGGGGGAGAGAGAAAGAGAGAGAGAGAGAGAGAGAGAGAGAGAGAGAGCTCCTCATTGAGCCTGTAAGAAGAGCATTTATTTCCTTGCCTTTTCCAGCTTTGAACTTTATTTGGGGGGCTGGATAGATAGTATAATCGGTAGAAGAATTGCCTTCCAAATGCCCAACCCGGATTCAGATGTGACCCAAACCACCACCACCCCTAGAAAAAGGAAAAAACGAATTTCATTCTTTCTTTTCATTGGCTTATATTTATTTAGTCCTTCCACATTTACTGCCGGCAGTATAGCATCTTGTTTTGTTAAATGCATTTCCTCCTTCCCTTATTTCTTCTTTCTTCTTTCTTCCTCTAAAAGGACATCATTGACCTAAGATTAGATCGTTGGATACACTTGAATAATCCCCATTAATTTCTCATTTCAAGATACTTAACTTGATCACATCTGGAAAATCCCTTTCAACACATACAGCATTCTCAGGTGTCAATGATTAGGACATGGAAAATTTTGCTATTATTCATCCAACAATAGTAGGTCTATAGAATTGAAGCCAAAAGGGGAATTTTAGACTAATTGGCCTCCTGCTTCCTTTATTCTATATTATTCCTGGCTTTATTTAAGATGGATCACAATTTGCTTTTACAAAAATTTCTTTCCATTGCTTTCTAACATTTTCTTTCCCATAATAGCCATTTACATGTTTTCTTATGCTCAGTTCTATTAGATTTTGCTTATTTTTTGACTTTATATTCATCCCACTCACATTTTTGTATTTTCATTTTCTTAAATTCTCTTGATTCCTAAATCTACATCCTAAATCTTGTTCTCTTATTCATAAAAATCTACCACTACTAAGTTGCATATATTTCTATAATTATTATAAAATGGTTTTCTTTCTCTACATGCCTCTTTTTCTTCCTCAATATTGTCCTAATGTTTTCTATGTTTTCTCAATTTCAATTTCTATATTTAGGCCCAAATTGCTTTATTGAAGTTTTTCCTAACTTGGTAGCTTAGTATATTTCTCTATCCAAATTCATGTTCCACAATAATACATTATTCATATTCTAAAGCTCAAAAACTCAAAATATTTTGAGAATAATCTTACATAAACATAAACCCTTATAATAAGTTTGTAATTTTGACTGTCTGAGGGAATGGCATTTTAAACCTAATCCTTCTCTACACATATTCCTTCTATCATTTCTTTTAAGTCCTAGTCACACTAGAACCTGTTTCTCTGCATATATCTTCAATTTTTATATGGACTTGTGTTTATAAATCAACCCAAATAACATTTTGCCTGGCTAAAATCCTCATTCAATCCTCTAAATTTTTCCTTCTGGTCAGAATACTTTTTGTGTCTTCGTAATAGCAAATACAAATACTCTAATACATCTCTTTATCAAGTATTTTGTAATTTTCTTGAAAGCACAAATAATTGTTTTATTAATTCTGATATCCCTAGGACTAGTAAAAAGACTTTACTCCTAAATCGTTATTTGAGTTAAGTCTCTGGAATGATTACCTATAACTTAACTGTTGCTTTAAACTTCCTGTGCCTCAGTTTAATCTTTTATAATAATATTATCTGTAATATGATAATTTATTTAAATCATTCTATAAATTACTTATATTAGAATCTTCCAAATAATAAATATGATACTTTTTGGGCAACACCCGGTGACGTTCAGAGTTTACTCCTGACTATAGACTCAGAAATCGCTCCGGGGGGGTCCATATGGGATGCCGGGGGATAGAACCAAGATCCGTCCTAGGTTAGGGCATGCAAGGCAAACACCCTATCATTTGCGCTGCCTCTCTGGCCCCTAAGTATTATACTTTAAAGTAAATGTTACTTAGAGTATATTGGATTATAACCACAAATCAAAAATTTAACTCATATATATTTAATATCATTAACAATAAATTTATTGGTAAATGTGTTTAAAAGGATGAAATTATTCAGAAACAAAAGGATAAAATTGTCCAGGATGAAATTATTCAGTAATTAGTATAGTTGTTTTGTCAGAAAATAAGAATAGAAATATGAGTGCATTTTTCATTTTGTTCCCCTGATACTGCTTCTAAGCATATAGTTGCCTCCAAAAAAAATACCCCTTTGGTTGAATTAAGTCCATGGGACTACAGAACAAAATGAGAAATTATCCTCTTAATTAGCTACAGTAAGGTTCAATTAAATTATTTTCTGAGAATTAATAAAAGTGGAAGAATTTTCTAGGTCTTTCTTTTAAAGGAAACACTTTAAGTCACTTTAAAAATCAAAAAGATTACCATGAAAATTTCTTGACCAGAGTGGAGAATTCTCTAGACAACTGCAATTAAAAAAATAAAATTAAGAAGTCTAATATTGGCATAATGTTTCTAAATTACTAAGATCGTCATATAATTTGCCCAGCAGTCATTCTTTGAGTAAGCCCCTTTTAGATAGAGAATTTAAGCAGGAAATTGAATCTTCAAAAAGAAGAATCAATGAAGCATTTTGTCTTGTTATACTTACATACAGATGGATGGGCAAATGTTCAAGTATAAGAAATCATAAAATTTGTGATAATGAATAGTAGCATTATCTAGTTTTATTCTATACTTGATATTTGGCTTGTGAAATGTTACCTAATTATTTATGTGTGATATTGTACTATATCACTTATAACATCACTTTTATAGAAATAACATCTTTGTTTTATGTTTTTTTTTTTGTTTTGGTTTGGTTTCTGGGGTCACACCCAGCGTTGCTCAGGGCTTACTCCTGGATATGCGCTCAGAAATCACCCCTGGTATGCTTAGAGATGCTGAAAATCAAACCGGGATCCTTCCTGTGTTGGCTGTGTACAAGGCAAAAGCCCTACCACTGTGTTATCTCTTTGGCTCTCATTTTTGTTGCTTGTGACAAATGTTATTATATGAAGTTATAATATTTCAGTTATATTCAAAATATACTTAAAGATAAATGTAACAGATAGTTTAAAATTTGTTAACTAGTCTCTTTCTAAGAGAATACTGTCCCTTTTTGATATAATGCATCTAGTTCTTCATGAGATTTATAAAAAATAGCATTTATTTTGGATATTTAAAATGAGGTTTTTCAGCAAAGCAAAATAGCAGAAAGCTGTCATTATACTGAGTATTACTAAATTTAGCTAACAGTTACCATGATGAGGACTGTTCCAGCAACTTTTAAAACGGAGTTCTTTCTTACTATAGAAAATATCTTCTAATGTCATTGAGCCATTACCAGGGAAATGGTCCCATAGTGGTTAGCTAAAGGGCAGCTTCTGTACTCACTTGTTAATGTCTCTGGCAGATTAAACATACAAGCTTCTGAATCCTCTCTTTATACAGGAAATCAAGAATAGCAAAGGTGGGGCAGGAGCGATGGCATAGCAGTGGGGCATTCTCCTTGTACGCAGCTGACCCAGGACGGACTACCATTCAATCCCCCTGCGTCCGATATGGTCCCCCAAGCCAGGAGCGATTTCTGAGTGCATAGCCAGGAGTAACCTCTGAGAGTCACCAGGTGTGGTTCCCCTCTCCCCCCCAAAAAACAACAGCAAAGGTATATTTACTCAAATTTGTTTTCTACTCTCAACCAGTTTTTACAAACCTGAATTTTCTGCCCCTTACTCATTCACCTGTGAGGAAGACCCTCACCAACTCTCAAGGGAAAACAAATTTAAGCCCCCTTTTTTCTTAATACTTGTCTTTTTCAATATAACCCTCACCATTCTATAGGATCCACAGCACAAATATCAACTACTTTCCTCAATCTCCAAAGTACAGCTGTATCATGAAGCAGAGGTAGTATTTACCCTCACACTACTGACCTGGGTTCAATTCCCATCACCCCATATGACCCCCCTGCAAACATTGCCATGAGAAACACCTGAGCATCACCAGGTATGGCCCCAAAACAAAAATAAATAACAACAGCCAAAAACACATAAAGTAGAGCTTTGTCTTTACTTTAAGAGATAGAACTTTATTTTTAAGAATGTATGGAGTCATTTTGAATATATCATATAATTTACATACATTGTACAAGACAGTGGTCATGACTTAAATTATCTGCTAAAATTTAGTATGTATTATGAAATATATAATTTTTTTTGCTTTTTCGGGCCACACCCATTTGATGCTCAGGGGTTACTCCTAACTAAGTGCTCAGAAATTGCCCCTGGCTTGGGGGGACCATATGGGACACAGGGGGATCAAACCACGGTCCTTGCTTTTCTAGCACTTACAAGGCAGACACTTTACCTCTAGCACCACCTCACTGGCCCCAAAATATATAATTTATACTAAAAAAGTAACCCAGGGAAATAAAATAAATGCAGTGTATTTTGAGTTCTGATATATATTTCCAATCGACTTCTGGTTTTAAAAATGACAGAGCAGGGGCTGTCACAATACTATAACAGGTGATGTTTGCCTTGCACACAACTGGGGTTTGATTGCTGGAACCCCATTTGGTCTCCTGAAATCACCAGGAGTGACCTGTGATTGCAGAGCCAGAAGTAGGCCCAGATCACTGACAGGTATGGCAAAAATAAATGAGCAAAGTGAGAAAGTATTTGAACTAGGTATTTGTGCATTTAGTTAATTCAATTTTTAAATGATCATTAAAAAAACCCAGTTAATTATATTCAAAATTTGAAAGGTGATATATTACAAATCTTTTTCCTCATATTAAAATTAATATATAATACCAAACCCTTATTACTAAAAGTAATAGATAATATTTTGGCTTAAATACTTCCTATCTTTTATTTTAATATATATCTCTTGAATGACATTAAAAAGGAACTAACTCAAGCTGTTTGAGAGACAGGACAAGTGTCATGGTATATGCATGGTGTGAACATCTATTCAATCCTCATTGCCAAATCATCCCCTAACCATCAAAATGTTCAACCCTGGACACCTCAACACCAGCGTTTTCAACCATTGTGCCGCAGGACACTAGTGTGCCATGAGATATTGGCTGGTGTGTCGTGGGAAAAATTCCAATTTCATGCGTAACAATGCGGCTTCGGCATGATTTGTCTATTTGTGAGCAGAAGCGCATGTTACAGACTATAAAAACTAAAGACAGAGACTGAGAGCTATTGACGAAGAGCTACGAGTATGTCTTTCTTTGATTTCTGCCAGAATATCAGCTGCGTGTTCAGCCAAACAGGCCCAGGTTTCTCACTGAGTAAGTAAACAGAAATATAAACAATTATAAAATACTTTTTTATTCCATAATAAAGTAATTATAAAATAATTTATTTGTGTTTATTTGATTCACATTCAAAAGAATTTTTATATGTAGTCAATATAGGCACAGAGTTAATTTTTTTTTTACATTTTCTAACGGTGGAGTGTCTCGTGATTTTTTTTTTCATGAAAAAAGTATGCCTTTGCACAAAAAGGCTGAAAACACTGTTCTATACACCATTGTGGGGGCTGAGTTATCCTTGGAACTACAGTGTCTTTGACAACACATCTTTGAGTTCTATTAACAAACTACTTTCCAAATTGATAATCACATAGAGGGGCCCCTAGGCCTTCTGAGCATATCTAGGAAGATGCATAACTCTAAAAAGCTAAACTCTAGTTTAAAATATGGAAAACCAAGGGTTAGGGAAATAGTTCAATCAGATGAAGCACAATTATGCATTAGATTCCAAGTTTCCAGCATTTTGTAGTATACCCATGAATATAGCCCTAGTGACTCATGGACACTGTCAGGTGGACCCTGGTGGCCTCAAGAATTAGTGAGTCAAGCTGTAAATGCATCCTCCAAGTCTGAGTAGTGATTCTCCTGGCCCACAGTACCATGCAGAAAATCCCTGGCAGTGAACCACTGGGCTTCCTTGAGCATTCTACAGGAGGCCTGGTAATGGATATGGTAGAGATTTAAAAACAGAAGAAATTGATAAGATTTGTTAACTAATGATGAATTAAGCCAATCAGCAAGGTTTTGAGAAGTCACTATGCTGATAGCTTCTTATAACTAAAGCCCTTGCAATCTTGCCTCCAGATTTAAGTATGACGATTTGGTGTGGTAACTATTTGACGCAACTCTGCTGCTACTTACAATAAATTTTACCCTGGAAAAATCTCTTTCTAACTGCAGTCTGTTTTCCTCAGTGGGTTTTCCTTCTTCAGAAAAATGTTTTTTTGCCTGGATACTATCTTTGGTCCCTTCAAAGGAAGATCTGTTTATCTAAATTTAGACCAGTTTCTGTGTAGATTCAATCTATTTTCATATGTTTGTGATGACTATAAGAAATGCTTTTCATGGGGTCTGAGCTGTGGCACAAGCTGTAAGGCATCTGCCTTGCACATACTAGCCTAGAACAGACAGCAGTTTGTTCCACTGGTGTTCCATATGGTTCCCCAAGCCAGGAGCGATTTCTGAGCGCATAGCCAGGAGTAACCCCTGAGCATCACAGGGTGTGACCCAAAAAAAACAAAACAAAACAAAACATACTAAAAAGGAAAGGAAGAAATGCTATTTGTCACTGATATTATAGATACTTTAATTTAGGAAGTATCCAAATTAGTGCTTGGAGTTAGACTTCTGACTCTACACTCAGGAATCTCTCCTGGCAGTCTTGGAGTACCATGTGGGATGCCAGGTATCGAACCCAGGTTGATCGAGTACAAGATAAATACCCTACCTGCTGTGCTATCACTCCAGCCCCAGATACTGTAATATATCAATAACAATTTATACCTCAACGTGTAACATGAACATATTATAGAAAGGCTTTGAATTTTTATTTTAAGTGGGAATATGGAGTGCATGCTGGGAACGGGGTAGAGGGAGGACAACATTGTGGTGGGAATGCCCCTGATTCAATGCCACTATGTATCTAAAATTTTACTGTGAATGATTTGTAATCCACTTTGGTCAAAATAAAAATTATTTTAAAAAGTAATAATTATAGGTAGTTGAATGTGAATATGTAAATAAATAATTGTAGTATAGCACACAGATTAAATACTACACAAGGTTACATTACAGATTTTTTTCTTTATTTTCATTTAAAAATATCATGTTTTATAAAAGTTGTTTTCAACATTAAGTCAATATTATGTTTGAATATTGGATTTGTTATGATATTAAAGTGGCCCTTAATTCTGGACAAAAAAAGAAAAGTTAGATATGAGTCTCTATATTTAAATATATAAGATATCATATATATATATACAGAGCACTCACTCAATACTTGAATTACCCTTCCAGTCTAACCAGAGAAGCTTAGAATCAATAAGTCTAACTATAAAACATAAAGAAAAAGAAAAAGTGCAATCAAAACTAATAGAATTGAATGTAAAATAATGTAAAATTAATATAAAATTTATAAATGTGTTTAATTTGAAAGTTTAATTTATAATTTTAATTAATATAAAGTACTAACACTATTAAACACAATTTAAAATTAAATTTAAAATTTTGAATTAAATTAGAATTTAAAATTACAATAATTATAAATATAAATTATAATAAAACAATCATGTGGCACCAAAAGAAAATAAATATATAATAAGTATCAGAAATTCAAGGTTTGATTTTCTTTTTTTTTTTAATTTTTTTTAATTTATTTAAACACCTTAATTACATATATGATTGTGTTTGGTTTCAGTCATGTAAAGAACACCACCCATCACCAGTGCAACATTCCCATCACCAATGTCCCAAGTCTCCCTTCGCCCACCCCGACACCCGCCTGTACTCTAGACAGGCTCTCCCATTTTCCTCATACATTCTCATTATTAGGACAGTTCAAAATGTAGTTATTCCCTAACTAAACTCATCACTCTTTGTGTGAGCTTCCTGAGGTGAGCTGGAACTTCCAGCTCTTTTCTCTTTTGTGTCTGAAAATTATTATTACAAGGGTGTCTTTCAATTTTCCTTAAAAAACCCATAGATGAGTGAGACCATTCTGCGTTTTCTCTCTCTCTCTCTGACTTATTTCACTCAGCATAATAGATTCCGTGTACATCCATGTATAGGAAAATTTCATGACTTCATCTCTCCTGACAGCTGCATAATATTCCATTGTGTATATGTACCACAGTTTCTTTAGCCATTCGTCTGTTGAAGGGCATCTTGGGATGTTTCCAGAGTCTTGCTATGGTAAATAGTGCTGCAATGAATATAGGTGTAAGGAAGGGTTTTTGTATTGTATTTTGTGTTCCTAGGGGTATATCCTAGGAGTGGTATAGCTGGATCGTATGGGAGCTCGATTTCCAGTTTTTTGGAGGAATCTCCATATCGCTTTCCATAAAGGTTGAACTAGACGGCATTCCCACCAGCAGTGGATAAGAGTATTCCTTTCTCTCCACATCCCCGCCAACAACTGTTTATTCTCATTCTTTGTGATGTGTGCCATTCTCTGGGGTGTGAGGTGGTACCTCATAGTAGTTTTGATTTGCATCTCCCTGATGATTAGTGATGTGGAACATTTTTTCATGTGTCTTTTGGCCATGTGTATTTCTTCTTTGTCAAAGTGTCTGTTCATTTCTTCTCCCCATTTTTTGATGGGGTTAGATGTTTTTTTCTTGTAAAGTTCTGTCAGTGCCTTGTATATTTTGGAGATTAGCCCCTTATCTGATGGGTATTGGGTGAATAGTTTCTCCCACTCAGTGGGTGGCTCTTATATCCTGAGCACTATTTCCTTTGAGGTGCAGAAGCTTCTCAGCTTAATATATTCCCATCTGTTAATCTCTGCTTTCACTTGCTTGGAGAGTGCAGTTTCCTCCTTGAAGATGCCTGTAATGTCCTGGAGTGTTTTGCCTATGTGCTGTTCTATATATCTTATGGTTTTGGGGCTGATATTGAGGTCTTTAATCCATTTGTATTTTACCTTCGTACATGATGTTAGCTGGGGGTCTAAGTTCAATTTTTTGCAAGTAGCTATCCAATTGTGCCAACACCACTTGTTGAAGAGGCTTTCCCTGCTCCATTTAGGATTTCCTGCTCCTTTATCAAAAAATTAGGTGGTTGTATGTCTGGGGAACATTTTCTGAGTATTCAAGCCTATTCCACTGATCTGAGGACCTATCCTTATTCCAATACCATGCTGTTTTGATAACTGTTGCTTTGTAGTACAGTTTAAAGTTGGGGAAAGTAATTCCTCTCATATTCTTTTTCCCAATGATTGCTTTAGCTATTCGAGGGTGTTTATTGTTCCAAATGAATTTCAAAAGTGTCTGATCCACTTCTTTGAAGAATGTCATGGGTACCTTTAGAGGGATGGCATTAAATCTGTATAATGCCTTGGGGAGTATTGCCACTTTGATGATGTTAATTCTGCCAATCCATGAGCAGGGTATGCGTTTCCATTTCCGTGTGTCCTCTCTTATTTCTTGGAGCAGAGTTTTATAGTTTTCTTTATATAGGTCCTTCACATATTTAGTCAAGTTGATTCCAAGATATTTGAGTTTGTGTGGCACTATTGTGAATGGGGTTGTTTTCTTAATGTCCATTTCATCCTTATTACTATTGGTGTATAGAAAGGCCATTGATTTTTGTGTGTTAATTTTGTAGCCTGCCATCTTGCTATATGAGTCTATTGTTTCTAGAAGCTTTTGGATAGAGTCTTTAGGGTTTTCTAAGTAGAGTATCATGTCATCTGCAAACAGTGAGAGCTTGACTTCTTCCTTTCCTATCTGGATTCCCTTGATATCCTTTTCTTGCCTACTCGCTATAGCAAGTACTTCCAGTGCTATGTTGAATAGGAGTGGTGAGAGAGGACAGCCTTGTCTTGTGCCAGAATTTAGAGGGAAGGCTTTCAGTTTTTCTCCATTGAGGATAATATTTGCCACTGGCTTGTGGTAGATGGCCTTCACTATATTGAGAAAGGTTCCTTCCATTCCCATCTTGCTGAGAGTTTTGATCAAGAATGGGTGTTGGACCTTATCAAATGCTTTCTCTGCATCTATTGATATGATCATGTGGTTTTTATTTTTCTTGTTATTGATGTTGTGTATTATGTTGATAGATTTACGGATGTTAAACCAGCCTTGCATTCCTGGGATGAAACCTACTTGATCATAGTGGATGATCTTTTTAACGAGGCATTGAATCCTATTTGCCAGGATTTTGTTGAGGATCTTTGCATCTGCATTCATCAGTGATATTGGTCTGTAATTTTCTTTTTTGGTAGCGTCTCTGTCTGGTTTAGGTATCAAGGTGATGTTGGCTTCATAAAAGCTATTTGGAAGTGTTTCTGTTTGTTCAATTTCATGAAAGAGTCTTGCCAAGATTGGCAGTAGTTCCTCTTGGAAAGTTTGATAGAATTCATTAGTGAATCCATCTGGACCTGGGCTTTTGTTTTTCGGCAGACATTTGATTACTGTTTTAATTTCATCAATGATGATGGGGGTGTTTAGATATGCTACATCCTCTTCCTTCAACCGTGGAAGATTATAAGAGTCCAAGAATTTATCCATTTCTTCCAGGTTCTCATTTTTAGTGGCGTAGAGTTTTTCAAAGTAGTTTCTGATTACCCTTTGAATCTCTGTCATATCAGTACTGATCTCTCCTTTGTCATTCCTGATATGAGTTATCAAGTTTCTCTCTCTCTCTTTCTTTGTTAGCTTTGCCAGTGGTCTATCAATCTTGTTTATTTTTTCAAAGAACCAACTTCTGCTTTCGTTGATCTTTCGGATTGTTTTTTGAGTTTCCACTTCGTTGATTTCTGCTCTCAGCTTTGTTATTTCCTTCTGTCTTTCTATTCTTGGGTCCTTTTGTTGAGCATTTTCTAGTTCTATTAGCTGTGTCATTAAGCTACTCAGGTAAGCTCCTTCTTCCTTCCTGATGTGTGCTTGCAAAGCTATAAATTTTCCTCTCAGTACTGCTTTTGCTGTGTTCCATAAGTTCTGATAGTTTGTGTCTTTATTGTCATTTGTTTTCAGGAACCTTTTTATTTCCTCCTTGATTTCATCTTGGACCCACTGGTTATTGAGCATGAGGCTGTTTAACTTCCAGGTGTTAAAGTATTTCTTCTGAGTCCCTTTGGAGTTCACAAATAATTTCAGAGCCTTGTGGTCAGCGAAGGTAGTCTGCAAAATTTCTATCCTCTTGATATTATGGAGGTATGTTTTATGTGCCAGCATGTAGTCTATCCTGGAGAATGTCCCATGTACATTGGAGAAGAATGTGTATCCAGGTTTCTGGGGATGGAGTGTCCTATATATATCCACTAGGCCTCTTTCTTCCATTTCTCTCCTCAGGTCTAGTATATTCTTGTTGGGTTTCAGTCTGGTTGACCTATCCAGTGTTGACAAAGCCGTGTTAAGGTCCCCCACAATTATTGTGTTGTTGTTGATATTATTTTTCAGATTTGTCAACAGTTGTATTAAATATTTTGCTGGCCCCTCATTCGGTGCATATATGTTTAGGAGAGTGAATTCTTCCTGCTCTACGTACCCCTTGATTAATATAAAATGTCCATCTTTGTCCCTTACAACCTTCCTGAGTATAAAGTTTGCATTATCTGATATTAGGATGGCCACTCCAGCTTTCTAATGGGTGTTGTTTGCTTGGATAATTTTTCTCCAGCCTTTTATTTTGAGTCTATGTTTGTTCTGACTATTCAGGTGCATTTCTTGTAGGCAGCAGAAGGTTGGATTGAGTTTTTTGATCCATTTAGCCACTCTGTGTCTCTTAACTGGTGCATTTAGTCCATTGACGTTGAGAGAAAGAATTGTCCTGGGATTTAATGCCATCTTTATTTCGAAATTTGGTGTGTCTTTTGGGTAGTCTTGTCTTAGATTAGGTCTTTCAGTTTTTCTCTTAAGACTGGTTTTGTGTCTGTGAAGTTTCTGAGCTGTTTTTTGTCTGTGAAGCCATGTATTCTTCCGTCAAACTGGAAAGTGAGTTTTGCTGGGTATAGTATTCTGGGTGAAGCATTCATTTCATTCAGTCTTGTCACATTATCCCACCACTGCTTTCTGGCATTGAGTGTTTCTGGTGACAGGTCTGCTGTAAATCTCAGGGAAGCTTTCTTGAACGTGATTTCCCCTTTTGATCTTGCTGTTTTCAGAATTCTGTCTCTATCTGTGGGATTTGTCATTGTGACTAGGATGTATCTTGGGGTGGTTTTTCTGTGGTCTCTTTTGGTTGGTACTCTTCGGGCATGCAGGATTTGATCACATATATTCTTTAGCTCTGGAAGTTTCTCTTTAATGATATTTTTGACCGTTGATTCTTCCTGGAAATTTTCTTCCTGGGTCTCTGGGACTCCAATGATTCTTAAGTTGTTTCTGTTGATCTTATCATAGACTTCTATTTTCATCTGTTCCCATTCTTTGACTAATTTTTCCATTGTCTGCTCATTTGCTTTAAGTTTTTTGTCCAATCACTCTTGCTGTATGGAATTGTTATGTATCTCATCTTCCACAGCACCAAGTCTATTCTCAGCTTCTGATACCCTGTCCCAGAGCTTATCCATTTTGCATTCACTTCGTTTACTGACTTTTTCAGTCCTGTTAGTTGACATGTTATTTCAGTTTGGAGTTTTGTGATTTCTGTCTTCATATTTTCTTGGTTCTTATTAGTGTTCTGTTCAACTCGATCCATGGTTTCTTGGAGTCCATTGAGCATCTTCCATATTGCTAGTCTAAAGTCCTTATCTGAGAGGTTGATTAGTTGGTTGGTCATTATCTGGTCCTCAGAATTGTCATCTTCATTCTCTATGTCTGATGCTGGCCTGCGTTGTTTCCCCATTGTCACACTTGTATTGTGGGTTTTTCTACGTGTTGTGGTGGTATTCATTGTCTATATGATGCAGGCAGCACACTCCTCTGGCTCTGCCCTTTCTGGATGGGCTGACTTGCCTCTGAGGGAGGGGAGTCCTCCATGGATGAAGCCTCACACTGGGTCAAATCTTAGGCCCGAGCATGCAACAGAGAAGACAGTCCGGAGAGAAATGTTTGCTTCTGTGATATAGCGCCGTTCTTAGTGTGATTTTTCCTTCTTGTTGCAATGGAGTTCTTTCCTTAGAAAGAGTGCATGGCCGCGTAGCGATGCGGAGTGGCTGTGCTCCGCTGGAGCCTCTTTTTGCTCCACTCGCAAGAGTTTCACACAAGAGGACAGTAGACAGACATAGACAGGTCACACTCACAGTTTTTCACAGTTGGGCCCCACTGGGCCGGTGTACTTTCGCGGATTTTCCCCGCCTGGTGTCACACACAGGTAGCCGGCTTTTGCAAAGCTTAGCCGGTTTTCATGCTCTGTAGTCCCTCCCTGAAAATGGCGTCTGGTCGAGCGAGGTTTCTGGAGCCTCTTTTTGCCCCACTCGCAAGAGTTTCACGCAAGAGGACTGTAGACAGACACAGACAGGTCACACTCACAGTTTTTCACAGTTGGGCCCCACTGGGCCGGTGTACTTTCGTGGATTTTCCCCGCCTGGTGTCACACACAGGGAGCCGGCTTTTGCAAAGCTTAGCTGGTTTTCATGCTCTGTCAAGGTTTGATTTTCAAAAAGAAAACATAAGGAATTCAACAATTCAATTATATAAAGATGTGAATATATATAATGTGCATTTTTAGTATTTTTTTTTATTTTATTTTGATCATAGTGCTTACATATTGTTGACAATGCATTTTTAGTATCTTAAAATAACATATTTAGCTCAAAGAAAACTAAAATTCTACTGCATAGGTAATCTTCAAAGAATGTTTTATAAAAATAAATTTAAATTAAATTAAAATAAATCTTAT
Organism: Suncus etruscus; assembly: GCF_024139225.1. Classification (NCBI taxonomy): domain Eukaryota; kingdom Metazoa; phylum Chordata; class Mammalia; order Eulipotyphla; family Soricidae; genus Suncus; species Suncus etruscus. Next base: position 123,912,738 of record NC_064848.1, on the reverse strand, counting down.
AAAATTACCAGTCTATTTTGATTCTTAGGAGAAATAAAACCTATATCTAAAATTACATGTAAAATTGCAAGTATTTTTAAACTTAAAAAATTGAAAAATATAATACATATTAAAATCTTTAGTTTATTTATAAAATATCTAGAGAAATGGATTTTAATAAATGATTTCAAATAATGATAAATAAAAAGTTGACGATGATAGATGAAAGTAAGAAATTAGAAGGCTTAGTCTTCTAATTAAATGCTTTATCAGTGCAATAAATTTGTATTAATAAAAATAGCTAAAAATAGAGAAACAAAAACTATAAAACAAAAACTATTAGATACTTTTGTTTATTTTCAATTAATTGGGTTATTGTGATTTACACTATTGAAAATGATTGGTTCTTGTATAAATTTTGAGGAACCCATCATTTGGGAACCCTACAGCATTTGCCATTATAATCACCTCCCTATCTCAATGATTACATTACCAGGCTACCCATTCATACCCATCCTTCACACACACACACACACACACACACACACACACACACACACACACACAGTTTTTTTTTTATCAGTTCCTTTGTTGTGTTGCTTTTAGTCCTTTGTTGCTGCTTTGCTGATTGACTTTAAGTTCCCCTAAGGGGTGAGATAATTCTGCAAAGAAATTTATGATATCTTAGCAAAGTATAAATAATAACATTTAAAATAAGCACACAGAAAAAAAAAGTATGTCACAGAAAAGTTCAAAATAAAGGTCTTGGGGCCAGAGAGATAGCATGGAGGTAAGGCGTTTTCCTTTCATGCAGAAGGACTGTGGTTCGAATCCCGGCATCCCATATGCCCCCCTCCAAACCTGCCAGGAGCAATTTCTGAGCATAGAGCCAGGAGCAACCCCTGAGCGCTGCCAGGTGTGACCCAAAAATCAAAAATAAATAAATAAATACATAAATAAATAAATGTTTAAAAAATACACAAATACACAAAGAGTAAGCAATTAATAATCTCATCTAGTTAGTAAAATACAGATAATACAATGTTGGAGGAAATCAACTACAGTATAGATAAGAATAACTTAATTAAATATGATAAATGTTATTCGGTGAAACAGATAGTAAGCATCACTCTGCCTAATAAAACAAAATCCATTTATTTTAAAATAAGGAACAAGAAAAGAAAGCTTGTTATCAACCCTTATTCAACACTTCATCAGAGATTATACTGTGCAGAACACAGGAGAAAGATTAATCAGTGTCATTTTGCGGAATTATTTCCTTTCTGCTAATATACTGAATATTACTGAATATATAAGAAAGCCTAAAAGATTCTATTAAAATCTACTTGAATATATGAGAAATTGTGGTAAGTGGATAGATTAAGACAAATATTTAAATATCTGTAACTTTTTCTTATACTAGCAAAAAGAAGATAGAATCTAAAAAGGAAAATATTCCATTTTCAATAGAACAATTATAAAATATTTTAGATTTAATTTAGCATAAAATGTACAGGACTCATCAAACTTAAGTATAAAGTCTTACTAAAGTTCATTAAACACAGGGCCAGAGTGGTGGTGCAAGCGATAGGGAGTTTGCCTCGTACGAGCTAAACTAGGAGGGACCGTGGTTCGATCCCCCGGCGTCACACATGGTCCCCCAAACCAGGAGTGATTTCTGATCAAAGAGCCAGGAGTAACCACTGATTGTCACCAGATGTGGCCCAAAAAGAAAAAAGAATTAAAAAGAAGTTCATTAAATAAGGACAGAATCAATGGAGAAAATAGAGAAAGTAGATGGTAATTTCTATCAATGAAATAATATATATGTGCCAATGCAATTTCTTGTCATTCAGGAGTCAAATATGAAAATTTTCATCTTAGTTATCATCAGACTACAACTTTATAAAAACCCTCAAATCAGAACACTTTAGCCAAGTTACATCCAAATTTCTGAACCACAGAACTTGATAGAGAATAATCGTTATTTAATCTCCATTTGCAATTATATTTTACGATGATTTCTTATGCAACAAAGCATAACTAAAACATATAGTTTTGGATTGAAAGATTCTCTATTACAGAATAAATGTCATCCCTCAAATTAATAAATGAAAATGTATTCAAGTAAATATTCAATAATGGTGTATTTAGTGGGGGGTTCTGTCTATTGGGGGACCTCCAAAAGTAGTGTTCAGAAGGTCTGGATGACATTCCTTAGCAAGTACACTCTTGGCCTGAAGCCAATGAGAAGACTTAAACATCTGGTGCTGTCGTACCCTTAGGGTTCTAGGGATTAGCAGGGACAACCTGGCAGTTCTTAGTGCTGTGGGAGTAGATAACATATAAGTGAGGTTATCACATTATACTTGTTAAATTGGCAAATATAAATGTCCCTTCAGAACTACCCCAAGTCATGGTCCGGGGTGCCAGAAATTGGACAGAGGTAAACTTCGTGCAAGGTATAAACCTTAACCTATAAACTAATATTCTGGCTCATGTATTCTGTTTTTAATTAAACAAAAATTTTTACAAAGCATTAAGTACATGAAATAATTAAATTTTTTTGAGTAGCCATGTTTTTTTAGTTTTTAAAATAGTTTACAAATAAGAGTATACATCAAAAGCCATGTCAATGCTATTGCAACCATATTAAATAAACTATAATGATAAGATAAAGAACCTATAAAATTATATAGTAAAGATATAAAATATAAATAAATTTATTAAAGTATACAGAGAGCCAGGAGAGATAAACAAGAATTTAATAAGTCAAAGATGCTACTGAATGAGTTCAGATTAAAGATTAAAATGTTACTTACAAAAATATACATTAAAAAAATAAGCTCAGTACATTGCTCTTCTAGATAAAATAATGTCTTAAATGTGAAAATCAGCAATTTCTTTAAAATAAACATATATTTTGGTAAATCTTTTTAATTAAGATGATAGGTTATGTGTAATTTCTAAAAGTCATTTTGTTATATAAAATTAAAAATACAAACATCAAAATGTTTATAAAAATCAAGAAAATAATTGCAGTAATATTTAAAAAGGAAAGATCTGAAAAATTAAAAACACTTTTTATTGAAGCCATAGTGATTTACAAGGTTCATTATAGTTGAGTTTCAGACATGCAACGAATCAGGACCAATCCCATCACCAGTATTGATCTCACTCTATCAACATTCCCAAGTACATCCCAAGTACACCCTTTCTGCCCCTACCCTGCCAGAATAACAGGCCCATTTTAAGTTGAGACTGTTAAAGTTTGGGTCTCTTGATTCCATTGTTGACTTTGACTTCGATATTTAGTACTATCCTTTTTAAAACACAGCATGGTATTGGAATAAAAACAGACCCTAAATTAGTGGAATAGGCTTGAGTACTCAGAGAATGTTCCCCAGACATACAATCACCTAATCTTTGATAAAGAAACAAGAAATCCTAAATGAAGCAAAGAAAGCCTCTTCAACAAGTGGTGTTGGTACAACTGGCTAGCCACTTGCAAAAAAGCAAATTTAGGCCCCCAGCTAACATCATGTATGAAGTTAAAATCCAAATGGATTAAAGACCTCGATATCAGGCCTGATACCATAAGGTATATAGAACAACACGTAGGTAAAACACTCCATGACATCACAACTAAAGGCATCTTCAAGGAGGAAACTGCACTCTCCAAACAAGTGAAAGCAGAGATTAACAGATGGGAATATATTAAGCTGAGTAGCTTCTGCACCTTGAAGGAAATAGTGCCCAGGATACAAGAGCCACCCACTGATTGGGAGAAACTATTTATCTAGTACCCATCAGATAAGGGGCTAATATCCAAAATATACAGGGCACTGACAGAACTTTAAAAGAAAAAAAACTAATCCCATCAAAAAAATGGGGAGAAATGGACAGACACTCTGATAAAGAAGAAATACAAATGGCCAAAAGACACATGAAAAAGTGCTCCACATCACTAATCATTAGGGAGATGCAAATCAAAACAACTATGAGGTACCACCTCACACCACAGAGATTAGCACACATCACAAAGAATGAGAACAAGCAGTGTTGGTGGGTATGCGGTGAGAAAGGAACTCTTATCCACTGCTGGTGGGAATGCCAACTATTTCAACCTTTCTGAAGAATGATATGGAGATTCCTCCAAAAACTGGAAATCGAGCTCCCATACGATCCAGCTATACCACTCCTAGGAATATACCCTAGGAACACAAAAATACAATACAAAGATCCCTTCCTTACACCTATATTTATTGCAGCACTATTTACCATAGCAAGACTCTGGAAACAAACAAGATACCTTTCAACAGATAAATGGCTAAAGAAACTGTGGTACATATATACAATGGAATATTATGCAGCTGTCAAGAGAGATGAAGTCATGAAATTTTCCTATACATGGATGTACATGGAATCTATTATGCTGAATGAAATAAGTCAGAGAGAGATAAAGATGCAGAATGGTCTCACTCATCTATGGGTTTTAAGAAAAATGAAAGACATTTCTCAACAATTTTCAGAAACAAAAGAGAGGAGGGCTGGACGTTATAGCCCACCTCATGAACATCACCACAAAGAGTGATGAGTTTAGTTAGATAAATAACTACATTGCGAACTATCCTAACAATGAGAATATATGAAGGAAATAGAAAGCCTGTCTAGAGTACAGGTTGGGCAGAAAGGGGAGGAGGGATATTTGGGACATTGGTGGTGGGAATGTTGCACTGGTGATGGGAGGGGGGTGTCATCTTATATGACTGAAACCCAACCACAATCATGTTTTTAACCAAGGTGTTTAAATAAAAAAATTAAAACAAATAAAAATAAAAACAACACTTTTGAGGTTGATTAAAAATAATGACAATATTAATGCTATAAATAAGGAATTAAATGGGTTTAAATAACAGAGACAATGAAAAAATCCCTGACATATGTAGCCACATGCAAATTATTTTCTAATTCTAGATATTAAAGTTTCAATGTAAAAAGTACCTAAATTTACAAAGCCACACATGTACACGAAGCTTGTGTTTTAAATGAATATGAAAGAGATAATATAAAAATGTAAATGTGTAACCTGAGGATAAGTAGTACAAAATTTTAAAATAAGGATAAGGTTATAGAATATGATGAATGAGGAGGTTTGCTATGTTAGGTAAATTATAAGGATAAGGCCTCTTTAATAAAGTGAATTTTTTATCAGAGGCCTCTGATATGAAGTGAGCATATAAGTGGAGGCTATCACATTATATTTGCTAGATTGGCAAATATGAAAAGTGGGAATATTTAGTGCTAAAGAGTATTCAAGCAAATACATCCTCTAACATATTTCTGGTAGAAATGTGAATTGTTTTAATCTATGTGAAAGCCTAGTGATGTCTATTAGTAGTGAATGATACTTCAATACTGTCTCGTCAATAAATGTATCCTACAGATATTGTAAGAGCAATTCATGAAAGATCTATGTATAATGATATTTAATAAAATATTGTTTATAAAATATAAAATATTGTTATGGTAGTAATATACCTTAAATTGATAGTTAAACTCATTCTAGATAAAATTTCAGAAATTCTATAATAATGTTTATAGATGTTTGGATAAATTTTTTGACTAAGTTAGGTACTCACACTGTATGAAAGATTGATGTATTAACTACATTACATTTAAATTGCATGTTGTAGACATCTTAGGCTTCTCTTTCTTAAGCTTAAGTTTCCATTAACACCACCCCAGATACCTAGCCATACCAAGTAGCCTATCTGGAAAAGTCACGAGGAAACACTAGGAAAGAACCCTATACAGGAGCCAAACATTTTGAGGATCATCAGAAGCGAGAACCTCCTCATTCTCTCCTTATATAAACTGGCTTGTGATCTTTGTGTAGATTATTTTCTGAGAGTGACTATGGAACTGTTGATAAATGAAATTAGTATTTGTTTTTCTTTAAAAAAATAAATTAATAAGTTGTATAAGGCAATAGAATCATAAAGTCATATTAGTAAATTGTTGAATTTAATGTATTAGGGAATTAGCCATACCATGGATGGTACTCTTACCTTTTAGTAAGAATATATCTAGAATGATTAATCTTGGTCTGAAAGAATAGATTACGAAATAAAGTTCTCTCCTTCTCTGTGACTGCTTCACTAATTCTAGGTCAATCACTGGCATCAGCCAAAATGATATTCACTTTTTAACCTCATATTTACATTGAATACTTTCCTATGATCCTTATGGTCACATTTTAATAATCTAAAAATATATCTTACATAGATGAAAAATTGAACATGAAGGTTCATGTATCAAAACATATTTTATATTTTCAGTCTAAGTGTCATACATTCCAAATTACTTTCCACATCTATTGTCCATTCTTCTTATTGTATTTATTTACTATAAAATCTTTTTATGTTTGATGATTAAGTAAAACTGTTAAGAAGATTAATATCTTTATACTTTATTAATAAACAAAAATTATTGTAACATATCATATATTGAAATACATCAAAAATACATACAATTTTAATATAATTTTTATTTTAATCATAGTGGGTTACATATCATTGACAATAATATTTTAGGTACATATTATCATAAAATCAGGGGAATTCCCACCACCTAATTGTCCTCCTTCCACCTCCGTTCCCATTCTACCTCCCATATCCTCTTCCCTCACCCCAGGGGCTGCTAGAATAAGTGGTCCCCTCTGTGCCTAGCATACTACTAAGTGGGCTTATCCATGTTTGGTCTTGGTACCTCCCTTATTTCCCCCTCTAATTGAGAGGCAGGTCTAGATAGTTCAAGTTATGTGGTTTTGTTTGAAGAAGAGAGAAGTAATAAACTGGGGGAAAAAAATCAAATACTCCGAACATGGGCGGAGTCCTTCGAGAGGCTCTCATCCTAGGTTTGAGAGACAAAGGGGAAAAAGAGGGTGAAACACCACAACAGTACAAAAAGAAGTGTCAAATAAAGTATCCAGTAGGCACTCCAAAGGGGGAAAAAAAGATAAGCATCACATAAAAGCCATGGTATTGAAATAAAAAATGTGGCAAGCACATAAAGGAAGAAAAGAAAAGAAGAAAAATAAGTATAAATGGAGACAACGACTTCAATAGCCAAACCAAAACAAAGAAACTGACAAGAACAAACAAAAAAAAAGTTGTTTTGTGCTTTTTGCCTTTTTTTTCCCTTCCTGCACATGCACAATAAATATTGGGGTCATTTGAAATGGAATTTTTTTGGCCTAAGAGATCCCGGGATTCTCCACCCTTGAAGCATATTGTCATGGGATTAACTATAGACTCCTTTCAGGTTCATTTACTCGTCCCTTGATGCTTTTGTGGTGTATGGAAGACTTCTGTTCCATCCTGGGTGATAAAAATCAGACCTCTGTATCTAGAGATCTCGGTATCTCCACAGGTCAGGGAGTGGAACTTATGATGAAGTCTTTCTTTGTGGTTCTATAAGTTCTGTTCCCTTGGTGTTGTTGTAATCTGTCTTCTGTAGTTGGTGGTCCTGGTCTTTGCGCTGATCCTAGGATGGGGCCTGGTATAACGTCTTGCATTATGTTTCCAGAAGACCACTTCCGTTGCCAATGTCTCAGACAGACCTCTGGAACTAGATAGAGATCATGGTTGTTGTGCAGGTCGTATCTCAAATCCTAGACTAGGGCTTTTTTTTTTTTTTTTTTTGGTCCCAGGATACCTAGAGTCCAGTCATGGTTCTGTCAGCCAGTCATCTGTAAATAGCAAGTCTGATTTTGTCTGGTGAGATAGGGTAACTTGCTCTTAGGTCAAGTTGTTCCCATTATCCTTGTTGTCAGGATATCGTATTAGGGCTGGCACTTATTGGTGCCTGAGCAGTGTTAAAGATGTCCCGGATGGGATTTGTTTCCTGTGGCTGTTGTGGAAAACTGTGTCGTTTCTATGTCTGAGATCCAGGGTTCAAGGCTGGACGATTGGTGTCTAATCACCTAGGGTCTAAGTTGGGTCCACATGACATATTTTCAAGGTGGGAGATGCCCCAGTATTGTATACAAGTATGAGTTCTTATCCCTAGTAGATAAGAGCTCGTTTTTATACAAAAGATTTCCCCCTTTTTTTAGTGTGCCTTTGCAGAGAGAAATGGTGCTACATTATATAGCTGGTGCATTTGAGGGTGGATAAAGAAGAAAACAAAAACAGGTCACACACCCAAATAGGATAAAAATAGAGATAAAAACATGTGCTCACGTATATATATAAAAAGAAGAAAAAAAGATTTTAAAAAGTGAAATAAAAAAGTAAACAAAGTAACAAGGTGTTGCAAGAGACTACCATACATTTGGGGAAAAGCAGGTAAAGAGGTGGTGTAATATAGGTCTTATACTTATAATGGAAGTATAGGTTTCCCCATTGTCTTTTGAAATTTTCTTGTGGTGTGTGGGTTCCCGGGCACCTTTTCATTACACAACGTGACTCTCTTGAGATTGGCAAAAGATTTGTGGCAGGGAGGTCTTGGGAAGAGTTCTTACTTTGGGGATACTTTTAGAGGTAAGTCTGGTTTCAAGTAACAGTCCATGTTAGGAAGGGTTGGTAAGGAGAATAGCGCAGCATGGGTCAGAGGGGAGTTGGTTGCTTTCTCTTGCAAGGGACAAGGTGTGGGTTTGACTGGTTGTCCCTTCGATTGGGTGTTGGGTACTGGTTCGTTGGGAAAGGAGGTCAATCTTGATGCCAAATGGATTAAGAACTGAGGGTGAAGAGTTTTAATAAGGTGGGAAATCAGGATGGGATTGAGGAATGAAGGGATAGTCGGACTTCCAAAGGGGGAAAGTATATGGAAGGTGCAGGAAAGAGAGAAAATAAATTAACAAAAAAAGGAGAGAAAAAGAAAAAAAGAGAAAAAAGAAAGTAGTGAGAAGAGAAGAGAAAAGAGCAAGGGAATGCTAGTTTGTTTGAATGTGATCGATGAGTAGGGCCTGAAGTATAAGTCTGTAGGTCACAGTTGCTGCTTCGGTGGTCTGGCTGGTCTCGTGCTGCAAGTCCTAAAAGAAGGTATAACCTAGAGATAAAGGGTATGTTAAAGAGTTTTATCGGGACATTCTCATAGTGCAAGCTGGGTATGGTATCTCGTGTGACTGAGCCCCGAGATGCAATCTTAGTTTGTCCACCCTTTGTATCCAAGAATGCCTGTGGACAGAAAAGCTGAGAGGTTATTTTAAATATAGTAAGATTAAGGCATTAAAACATATTGTTATGAAATGCTTCCATTGGAGTCAGTGATTTCCCATGGTTCTCTACCTGTAATCCTGTATAAGATCCCTAAGGGCTTATTATGAACCTTTGTAGTAGAAGGCTGATTACATACCTGTTCCCTCTATGCTGCTGTTTCTGCTGATGCTGGTTTCTTTGTGGTATAATGTGTAGTCAAGCATTTGTGTTATTCCTCTTTCATGTGTTTTGGGCACTGATTCCCGGTATACATTCACTCTTACAGTGTTTGGAGTTTCTACCCTGTTAAAACCTGTTATTTGATTGTTGAGTATTAGTTGTATATAAGGTGTATGTTCTAGGTGTTTCAGAATAGTGCTATCATTCTCTATCTTTCATCTTCTGGCTTTCTTCGTTTAACATCATATGTTCTAGGTCCATCCACATTGCTGCAAAGTCTGTGATTGTATCATTTCTGACTACCATGTAGTATTCCATTGTGTATAGATACCAAATCTTAATGATCCATTCATCTGTTGTTGAACATCGAGGTTGGTTCCAAGACTTGGCTATTATACTGAGTGCTGCAATAAATAGTGGGGTGCACACATACTTTGAAATGAATGTCCTTCCAACTTGGGGGTAGATACCTAGGAGATCAATTGCTGGGTCAAATGGCAGCTCAATTCTGAGTTCTTTGAGCACTCTCCAGACTGTTCTCCATAGGTGTTGGACTAGGATACATTCCCACTAGCAATGGATGAGAGTGCCTTTCATGCCACATCCCCACCAAGAGAGATTGTTCCCATTATTTTTGATGTGAGCCATCCTCATTGGTGTAAGGTGGTACCTAATTGTTGTCTTGATTTGAATTTCCCTAATGATGAGTGAAGGTGAGCATGTTTTCACGTGTTTGTTGGCCATCTTTCGATCTTCCTCGGAGAAGTGTCTATTCATTTCATCTTCCCTTTTTCTATGGCTTTATTTGGCTTGGGGGGCTCAGCTTTCTGAGTGCTTTGTATATTCTGGATATCAGCCCTTTATCTGACATGTTGTGTGCAAAGAATTTTCCCATTCAGTTAACTGTCTTCTTGTCTTAAGTAGGGTTTCTTTTGCCATGCAGAAACTTTTTAGTTTGGTGTAGTCCCATTTGTTTATGTTTTATGCTAAAGTTCTTGCCATTGACATTCTATCATCAAAGACTTTTTTGATATATAGGTCTTTGAGTGTTATGCCTATTTTTCCTCAATAAATTTTATAGATTCAGGTCTGGTTTCAAGGTCTTTAATCCATTTTGAGTTGACTTTTGTATATGGGGTGAGGTATGGGTCAATTTTCAATTTTTTACAGATGGTTTTCCAGTTGTACCAACACCGTTTATTGAAAAGACTTCCTTTGTCCCATTTCAAGTTCTTGGCTCTTTTGTCAAAAATTAGTTGACTGTATTTCTGGGGGCTTATGTCTGGAAATTTTTTTCTAACCCACTGGTCTGAGGCTCTGTTTTTGTTCCAGTACCATGCTGTTTTGATCACTATTGCTTTGTGTATAACTTCAGGTTAGGTAAAGAGATGCCACCCAGCTTCCTGGTTTTTAGTATGTACTTGGCTATCCTGGGTCTTTTGTGGTTACAGATAAATTTTATGTTCTAAGTCTTTGAAGAATGGTGTTTGAATTTGGATGGGGATTGCATTAAATCTATATAGGGGTTTGGGAAGAACAGTCATTTTGACTATGTTGATTCTACCTACCCATGAGTATGGGATGTTCTTCCATTTCCCAAGACCCTCTTCAATTTCTTTCTGAAGTGTTTTGAAGTTTGCCAGGTATAAGTTCTTTACTTCCCTTGTAAGGTTGATTCCTAGGTACTTAATGTTTTTTGATACTATTTTAAATGGAGTTGTATTCTTAATTTCTCTCTCTCCTCTACTTCGTTATTTGTATAGAGAAATGCTACTGTCTTTTGTGTATTGACTTTGTGTCCAGCCACTTTGCTATATTGGTTTATTGTTTCTAGGAGTTTTACTGTGGACTCTTTATGGTTTTCCATGTATGTCATCATGTTATCTGCGAAAAGGGATCATTTGAATTCCTCTTTCTCTATTTAAATTCCTTTGATTCCCTTCTCTTGTCTGATTGCTATTGCTAGTCCTTCTAAGACTATGTTGAATAAGAGTGGAGAAAGTGGACATCCTTGCCTAGTTCCTGACCTTAGTGGAAATGCTTAAGTTTTTTATCATTAAGGATAATGTTGCCTGTGGGCTTTTCATAGATAGCTGTAACTATCTTGAGAAAGGTTCCTTTCAGAACTATTTTGCTTAGTGTTTTCAACATAAATGGGTGATGGATTTTCTCAAATGCCTTCTCTGCATCGATTGATATGATCATGTGGTTTTTGTCTTTTTTATTTTTGATGTGGTATATGATGTTGATTGATTTGCATATGTTGAACCAGCCTTGCATCCCTGGGATGAAACCCACTTGGTCATGGTTTATAATTTTTTTGATGTAGTGCTGGATTCGGTTCGCTAAGATTTTGTTAAGTATTTTTGCGCCTATGTTCATTAATGAGATTGGTCTGTAGTTTTCTTTTTTGGTGGCATCTTTGTACTCTTTGGGAATAAGAGTGATATTAGCCTCATAGAAGGAATTGGGGAGGTTTCCTGTCTTTTCAATGGTTTGGAAGAGCCTGTGAATCAGTGGAAGTAATTCTTTTTGGAATGTTTGATAGAATTCACCTGTAAAACCATCTGGGCCTGGACTTTTGTTCTTGGGGAGTTTCTTAATTACTGTTTCAATTTCCTCCTATGTGATTGGACTGTTTAGGTTTTCTAAATCCTCCTTTTATAGTCTTGGAAACTGGTTTTTTTCCCAAGAGTCTTTCACTTTCTTCTGGGGTCTCTAGCCTAACTGAGTATAGTTGTTCACAATATGTCCAATAATATGTGTTGGATTTCTTGGGGTTCTGTTGTAATCTCTCCCCTTTCATTTGTGATCCTGCTTATTTGTGTGTTTTTTCTCTTTTTTGGGGGGTGAGTCTTGTCAGTGGTTTATCTATCTTGTCTATTCTTTCAAAAAACCAACTCCAGGACTCATTGATTTTCTGTATTATTTTCTTAGTTTCTATGTTGTTTATTTCTGCTCTGGTTTTTATTATTTCCTGTCTTCTGGTTGTGTTTGGGTTTCTTTGTTGCTGTTGTTCCAGATCCTTAAGATGGTCCTTTAAGCTGCTAATTTTGTCGTGTTCCCCTTTCCTGATGTAAGATTGTATTGCTATGAGTTTCCCCCTGATTACTGCTTTTACTGTGTTTCACAAGTTTTGACAAATTGTTTCCTCATTATCGTTTGTCTCAAGGAATCTTTTTATTTCTTCCTTGAGTACTTCTTTGATCCAGCTGTTTTTATGCAGCATGTTGTTTAATCTCTAGGTGTTGGATTTTCTCCATTGTTTCTTTTTACAGTCAATTTTGACCTCTTTTGCATGATCTGACAGAGTGCTTCTAATGATCCTTACCTTTGTGATTTTATGCAGGTTAGATTTGCATCCTAAGGCATGGTCTATTCTGGAGAAGGTTCTATGTGGGCTTGAGAAGAATGTGTATTCTGCTTTCTGGGGGTGGAGGGCCCTATATAAGTCTATTAGTCCTAGTTCTTCTAGTTTTTCATTTAGGGCTCTTATTTCTTTGTTACTTTTCTGTCTGGTGCATCTGTCCAGTGGTGATAGTGGAGTATTAAGATCTACTACTACTATCATGTTTCCTTTCATGTGTTTTTCCAGTTTTGCAAGCAGTTGCCGTACATATTTTGCTGGCTCTGCATTAGGTGCATAAATATTAACCAGTGTTAGCACTTCTTGGTCTAGTGTTCCCCTGATCAGTAAGTAGTGAGCCTCTTTGTCACTGATCACTTTCTTGAGGTTGAATGTAATTTGGTCTGATATCAGAATGGCCGTCCCTGCTTTTTTTGTTTGGTTTCCATTGGCCTTGATAATTGATTTCCATCCTTTTATTCTAAGCCTGTGCCTATCTTGTACTTGTAGGTGTGTTTCTTATAGGCAGCAAAAATCTGGTTTATGTTTTCTAATCCAGTTCTCTATTATGTGTCTTTTAATAGGAGAGTTTAGTCCATTAACATTTAAGGAGATTATTGACAGAGAGTGCTGTTGTTCAGTTGTGTTGTTTAAGGTGGTTGTTGTTACAAAGGGGGTTTGGATGGTGTAATTTGTCTCTGAGTAGGTCACTTAGGGTCGGTTTTGTTTGCACAAATAATGTGAGATCATTTTTGTTTGAGAATAATTTTAGTTTACCCTCCCATGTGAATGAGAGTTTTGCTGGATAGTGGACTCTAGGTTAAAAATTTCTTTCATTCAGTCATTTAAATATGTCATTCCACTGTCTTCTTGCTTGAAGTATTTAATATGGGAGATCTGGTTTGATTCTACTGTTCCTTCCTTTGTATGTGAGGGTTTTTTTTCTCCCTAATTGCTTTAAGTAGGTCGCCTTTCTCTTTGTTTCTTGCCATTTGAATTGCTATGTGTCTTGGAGTTGGTTTGTTAGGGTCTATTTTGTTGGGGATTCTTTTCACCTCCTGGATTTGTTCAGATGCATCTTTCCAGAGGGCGGGAAAGTTCTCTGCTATTATTTCCCTGACTAATTGTTCTTCCCCTTACCCTGTTTCCTCCCCTTCTGGTATACCTATAATTCTTAGATTGTTTCTTTTGTCTTTGTTCATTAAATACTGGACTTTTACTTCCAGTGCTTTACCTTCTATTTCTTTGTTGGCTTCTTTGTTGTCTTTTGTTTGCAGTTTATTTTTGAATTGTTCTATGTGATTCTCGAGCTGTGCGATTCTGCTCTTCTGGCTTTCTACGGTTTTAAGTAATTCCTCTAATTCTGTTTGCATGGAGACTTTCATATTTTTTTTTAAAAATTCTGTTTTTAGTTGGTTGATTTGTTTATCCAAGGATTTTTTATATTCGCTGGCTAATATTTCTTTCATTTACTTTAACATGTCTTGCATTTCATTCCTCATGGCTACTTTAAGATCTTCTGTTGGGTCTGTGCGTTTTGGGGGACTTGAAAATTTATTAGGGATCCTTTCCATATCCCCTAAATTCAGGGTCTTCCTTGATCTACCCATACTCCTTTGCGTGTATTGATGTAGCTTAGAGTGCTGTGCCTTCTGTATTCAGGCAACTTTTGCCACCTGTGTGTTGGGGCTGGTTCCTTCTCTGAAGTGCTGCTCTGGTGGGTATGCTGTTGAGGCTTGACTCCTCCCATATCCTTCAGTCAAGCCTGATCCTTCACCCCCCTTTCCAGTCAGACAGTGCAGTTCTGCTCCTGGCCACAGTGGCAGAGGGCGCTGTTGAGCCTAGATGACTCTCCTCCCCCACCTGGGAGTCAGACTGTGCTTGCTTCTTGGCTCTCTGGTCACTGTTCCTCCTGGCTCTCTGTCCCCCTGGGCTGCCTATGCCACGTTGGCAAGTTGGTGAAAGTTTTTGAGCTCCCTCTGGCCGCTCTCACAGGACTCAGGGGCTTCCTGGGGTACCTGTTATGTGACACTCCAACTGTCGCTCCTGCCATTCCCGGAGCCTCCTTCCCAACCACACCAAGTCCTGGGGCTGGTCGGTTCTCCCTGGCTCCGCAGCCAGCATGGCTCACCCCCGCTGGCCCTTCCAAGCTCAAAAATACATACATTTTTATCTAAGAGATAAGAAATCAAAAGTGGATAGTTTCAATTATGGATATGAATCATCGATTTTTGATTGAGATTTATATTCTATGTAGAATTTAACATATCTTTTATAATTGTTTTAAACTTTAAACACCATTGTTTACAAAATTGTAATAGTCATTTCAGGAATTCAGTACCACTACACCAATCCCACCATCAGTGTTGACCTTCCCTCCATCAATATCCCAAGTTACCCACCCATTCACTCAGTTTGTCCCCATTACTAGGCACAAAATAATTTATATTTCTTGTCACAATATATATCTCAGTGGTGTTACAGAAAGTATTGGTTGAAGGATTTGCTGAGTTGTTAAATGCTAGCTGAGCCTTCTGTGCTATTGTTTTTCTTGTAAGAGCTTTGTGGGCTTCTACACAACTTTCCATCTAATTTTCTCAGTATTATAACTCAGTACTAATTTATTCAGTACTCAGTACTATAAACTTTGTAGATGTCTGAACACTTTAATAGCTATTATACTAGGTTGCTTAAGTACCAGCAAGTCTCAGGCTGACCAGATTCATCACTACAGTATCTTTTCTCCAAAATCAGTCCTGGAGAGAAAGTGAGTATTGGGTGGGTGGAACACAGGGCCCTCCAGAAGGGTAGGGATTAGGTATTCCCCATCCTGAGAAGCCTCCAGTAGTCTAGACTCAGGAACCAGAAATACCATGGTCAGTTTGGCTGGGACTTCTCTCCTGAATGTTGCATTTCTATTCTATTTTCTATGAATATAAAAGTATCTTCAACTATTTCAATATGTCTACTTTAAAGTCTTTTTATAATACTTAAAGTTTTAAATTCTCAGATCTGTTAAATAAAGAAATTTATATTTTAATAAGTGTTAAATGACAATCATTTTTAATAGAGTATGTTTTATTTATTTTTTTAATTTAAAGATTTTTTTAATTTTTATTTTGACCAAAGTGAATTACAAATCTTTCACAGTGATTTTTTTTAGGTACATAGTGACATTGAATCAGGGGCACTCCCACCACCAATGTTGTCCTCCCTCTACCCCTGTTCCCAGCATGCATCCCACATCCCCCTTCTTTGCCACTCAGGTTTCTAGTATAAGTGGTCCCCTCTGTGTCTAGCATGTCTGATCATTTTTTTATTTCTACTAATGTTCATATGACTGTCTGGTCTTGGTACCCTCCATTATTTTCCCCTCAATCTGTGAGGCAAAATAAATAAGATGGTTCAAGTTATATGGTTCTGTTTGAAGAAAAGAAAAAATAAAATAAAATGGGACCAAAATCAAACAAGCAAAAATGGGAGGAGGCTATAAATATCAGTTTAAGAGAAGAAAGGAAAAAAGGGAGAAACCTAACAACAATAATACTAAAAAAATTTTTAAAAAAAATCAAACAAAAAACTCGAAAAGCACCATAGCAATAAAGATACCACTACACAATAACCACGGTCCTGAAATAAAAAAAAAAAAAAACAAACAAAACAAAACAAAGCACACACACAAAAAAGAAAACCCACGGGGGGGGGGGAAAAAAACAAGCAACAAACAATAATAGCAAAACAAAAAAAAAAGTTAATTTGTGCTTCTCTCGCTTTTATTTTTTTCCTTGCATAGACACAAATATTGAGAAGATTAGAAAGGAAGTTCCCTTGGCCTAAGAGATACATTATTTCTCCGCCCTTGAAGTATACTGTCATGGGAATAACTATAGGCTCCATATATGTTCTTTTACTCTCCTCATGGTCTTTTGGTGGTGTCTGGAAACTTTCCGCTCTACCATGGATGATAAAATCCTGCCTCTGTAGCTAGAGATCTTGGTATTTGCACAGGTCAAAGGGTGGAGCCTATGATAGAGTCTTTCTTTATGGTTCTAGGAGTTCTGTTCCATCATTGTTGTTTAATCAGTCTTCTGTAGTTGGTTTTTGCCCCGATCTTAGGATGAAGCAGAGAATAGAGTCTTTCCTTATGTTTCCAGAAGATCTTGCTCAGTTGCAGTTGCCTCATTCAGACTTCTGAAGTTACAGATCTTTGTTGTTGTACAGATCATTGGCCAAGGCCTAGACTAGGGTCATTTTTTATTGGTCTCAGGATAAATTCTGCCCAGTCATGGTTATCACAGTCAGTCTTCTGTAGATATTGAAGTTGGCGTTTGTACCAATCAAAGAAAGGCATGTCTTCTGAATTATTCTTATAGTTAGGAGGTGAAGTAAGACAATCTGCTCTTAGTCCAAGTTGTTGCCATTTCCTCATTATGAGGATGTCATATCTAAACTGGTGTTAGTTGGTGTCTGAGCAGTATTAAGAATGTCCCAGAGGGAGTTTGGTTCCTAGAGCTGTTTCGGAGAACTGTGTCAGTTCTATGTCTGAGATCTAGGGTTCAGAGTTGGATGGTCACTGTCTAATCACATGGAGTCTAAATTAGGACCACATGACATATGTTCAAGGTGGGAGGTGCCCCTATATTGTAAAGTATATGAGTTCCTTTCCATAGTAGATAAGAGCTTGTTTCGATATGTAAAATTTCCCCCTTTTTTAGTATGCCTTTGCAAGAAGAAATGGTGGTATATTATATTGCTGGTGCATTTAGGAGTCAGAGTGCCAGGCTCCATCATCTCTGTGTCCTGGTTTTGACCTGAGCTATTATCCTAGGCAAGATGTTTTCTTGTAGGTTTTTGTATCAAGCAGAACCAAAACAGATGGAGTTAAGGAAGAAAACAGAAACGAGACAATATATATGTGTGTGTGTATATATATATATATATATATATATATATATATATATATATATATATATATATATATATATATATACACATACACATATATAAAGGAAAAATAAATAAAAATAAGTTTAAAAAATATTAAGGGGGGCCCAACGAGGTGGCGCTAGAGGTAAGGTGGTCTGCCTTGCAAGCACTAGCCAAGGAAGGACAGCGGTTCGATTCCCCGGCATCCCATATGGTCCCCCCAAGCCAGGGGCAATTTCTGAGCACTTAGCCAGGAGTAACCGCTAAGCATCAAACGTGTGTGGCCCGAAAAACCAAAAAAAAAAAAAATTAAGGTAACAAAGTGATGCAGGATATTACCTTACATTTGGGGATAAACAGGTTAAGAGGTAGTATTACAGGTCTTAAACTTATAAAGGAAATATAGGCTTCCCCATTGTCTTTTGAGATTTTCTTGTGGAGGGTGGAATCCAGAGCACATTTTCATCACACACCCTGGTCTTGTTGAGATTGAGAAATGATTTTGGGCAGAAAGGGCTCGAGTAAAGTTCTTGCACTAGGTAACATTATGGAGCTGAGTTCGGTATCAAACAACAGTCCACATTTGGGAGGATGCCAATCATTTTTATTGCAAAATTAATTTTAAATGCAGCATGAATTGATATCATTTATTCCTAAGATAATTTACCTAAAATAATAATTTTCTATTAATATTTGCAAAGTTTATTTTAGTAAGCTTTAAATAATCTAAAAATAAGTATGCATAAGTATATGCATATTGTATTTAAATTTTTTAAGATACATTCCAATTCTTAAAAGGTTTTCACACACCTTGAAAAGTATTTTTTATCCTATTTTGTTCTCCACTATTATTAGAATTTGAAATATGAACCACTTAAATATTGCTTTCAACTTTTTAAGAACATTTGGTTTCTCTAGACTTGAGTTATCTTATCATACAATTTATTGAAGACTAATAATTATTAGGACATGTGGTAGGCATTTATCACAAGTAACATCACACTACTGGCTTTATGTACATGCTACAATAGGGCAAATGGTACAATTAGAAGCACATTTTTTGGTGCATAACAATAGAAGCCTAGTGACACTGCAAGATTAAGAAAAGGCTAAAACATCTTTAAAACTACTCATTACCACCAGTCAAAATGTGCATATTTGACCTTTATGGTAATCAGGAGAATCTCTGCTTATGCAGTAGGCAGCTAAATAATTATCACTTTCGACACACAGTTTTCCTTGAAATGACCTAAGATTAACATGGTTGATCCTGAAACTGACACAGACATAGAATCAACTCATCAGTGGTCACAGCGAAAGGCCACAATCTTCATAACCTAGGTTATAATGATAAGATAAAAAAAGAGTGTTGTAGGTTTTCCTCTGCAAGAAACGATAAGACTTAAATATTGACTGCTCTTTACATTTCAGAAATTACAAAATTACTTGGAAACCTCTCCCTGAGGTATAGATTCACATTGTGGTATGATAATGATGCAGGTTACTTAAAAAATAATTGCTTAGTTTATTACCTTGTTGTCTTATTATATTAAAGCCTACGGTCAATTCAGAAGTTTCCATTCTTGATCTCTCTTCTTCCCTATAGGTCTACCATTAACCCTACTCATTTTCATTTTAATATATTAACATTTGAAATGAAGGCTCTCAAAGCTAAATTGTTATCTCCAAATAAGATAAAATCTACACTATAGCTAGAACTAATGTAGCATCTCTAACATCTGCAAGAAACCTTTATCATGTGGAATAAATTAAAATGCTCACTCAATGTTTCTGTTTTCACAAATACACCTGAAGATCTAGAAATCTATAGCAAGAGTAGTTTTAGTTCTTAAATAGTGGATACTTAACATGATACTAATTTGTTGTGTTGGAAATATTATTATTCTCTGGTTTTCATATCAAATATTGTACCAGGTAACCACGAAGTAATTCGGTCACAGATGTTATTTGAAAAGGTTATACTGAAGGATAATGTTTCTTATAAAAAAACAGAATAATTTAACAGTCATCAAAATGAGAACAGAGTATAAAAACTTTTTAAAAAGATAGCAACTTGTATGATATTTTAAGGTATAAAATCCATACTTTCCTAATTAGTGACTTGGTTGCCACTTAAATGTAATCATTCATAATTCCCCCTAATGCATACAATGTCAATTTATGTGTACTTAGAAATGCTAGCTACCTTCAATACATTAAAGTCATTGTCCTTGCTGTGAGATGCGAAAAGTACTTCACAATTCATTGTGAAATATGGAAAATATCTGCAATAAAGCATGACAGAGAGTGTGGTTATCATAAGATAATCACACCCGAGGGTAATTACAAAGCAAGAGGTGCAGTTGTGAACCTCTCATTCCCCCTGGGGTGTGATTATAGCATGATAAGAACACTTCATGCCCTTATTTCTTTTATGAAAAGTCTTTGTTGAGAAAAAACTTTATGCATACAATATATGCATTAATTAATTTAGTTTTTGCTTTTAGAAGACGAAGATTGGCATTTATGGTGTTGATAGTAGTTTCAGCTAAAACAGATCATTTAAGCATATAAGTCTATCCCTTTACATGGACAGCTGCCAAAGCCAATCGAACTTTGTCACTTTAAGACACTGATTTGCTGGTTGTGTGTTCAAATGATTCTAACTTTTCAAATATGTCCCATTGTCACAGACTTTCTAACATCTAGAAACAACTGTAGGAAGGAATTTCAAAAGGCTTCTTTTCCACTAAAATGATAGTCTCAGAAAAAGATTTGCAGACACAATTAAGAAAAATGCAACTTAAGCTAGCAGGAAGTAACATTGGGCAGCACAATTTTTATAATTTCTAATTTCCTCCATTTAGTTCTATGTCCAAATTCAGATGACAACTTAATTTAAGGGAAAGATTAGATACTAAATCCCATTGCTGTCATTCAAATTATTGCCTAAGGGTCCTATTGTGATCTCAAAAATGTATAAATTTTGATTCTATATATCCCTCATTACTTAACACTGCTCTTTTTGCTTTTTACAAATTATGACATAGAAAATCAGATATAACCTCAAGCAATAGTCCTCATTAGTCATCCAAATAATAACTATATTATGTTATTGCATTCCTTGTATAAGTTTGGGGGATTATATTATAAAATCTTGTTTTAAAGTTGGTAATTGGTATTATCATTCCCAATATACAGTCATAGTAAAATAAATGGTTTAGAAAAATGTAAATAAATATATATTGTTAATTTGGATACTCTCACATTTGAAATCATGAATCTCAGAGTCAACACATTTTTGAATAAAAGAGAGACCTTTACACAGATAAAATCTCAATATTTTTTAGCTTCAATTTCTTCATGAATGAATGTTAACATACATGATCTATAAAGTCTAATGAAATTTACAATTTGAAAGAGCACTTTTTAAGCAGAATAGTACCCACTATTATGGAATAGATAAAGTCAAGCAGTTGGCTCTACAAAAAATAAATCAGCTACTTAGTAGTTTGAAATACAAAGGGCATATTTCTAATGAGAATAAAGTAGGTGAGAGCATAAGTTTTTGAAAAATAAGACAGGCATTTGTAGCTGTGTTCCTTACTTTGGTTAATGGCTTTGACAAATGTAGTAGTTAATGGATTTCCTATTTTTATCATTCAATGAATAAATCAATGATCTACTTAAAAAAACATTAATTTGGTTTAGATTTGTATTGTCTACATTGACTGCAAACTACAATTTCCAATAAGAATTTTGTCTGTCCTCCCTCCCAACCTCCCTCCCTCCCTCCCTCCCTCCCTCCCTCCCTTCCTTCCTTCCTTCCTTCCTTCCTTCCTTCCTTCCTTCCTTCCTTCCTTCCTTCCTTCCTTCCTCCTTCCTTCCTTCCTTCCTTCTTCCTTCCTTCCTTCCTTCCTTCCTTCCTCCCTCCCTCCCTTCCTTCCTTTCTTCCTTGCTTCCTTCCTTCCTTCCTTCCTTCCTTCCTTCTTCCTTCCTTCCTTCCTTCCTTCCTTCCTTCCTTCCTTCCTTCCTTCCTTCCTTCCTCCCTCCCTCCCTTCCTTTCTTCCTTGCTTCCTTCCTTCCTTCCTCTTTCTTTCTTCTTTCTTCTGTCTTTCTGCCTTCTTTCTTCGTATTTCTTCTTCTCTTTTTTCTCTTCCTCTCTTCCTTTTTCTTTCATATTTTCCTTTCCTTCCTTCCTTTCTTTCCTTCCTTCATTTCTTTCCTTCCTCTCTCCCTATCTTCCTCCCTCCCTTTCTCTCTTTCTTTCTTTCTTCCTTTCATTCTTTCTTCCTTCTTTTTCTTTCTTTCTTTCTTCTTTTTTTTCTCTTCTTTCTTTTCTTCTCTTTATCTTTTCTTTCTTTCTTTCTTTCTCTTTCTTTCTTTCTTTTTTTCTTTCTTTCTTCTTTCCTTTCCTTCTTTCTTCTTTCTTTCTTTCTTTCTTTCTTTCTTTCTTTCTTTCTTTCTTTCTTTTTCTTTCTTTCTTTCTTTTCTTTCTTTCTCTCTCTTTCTTTCTTTCTTTCTTTCTTTCTTTCTTCTTTCTTTCTTTCTTTCTTTCTCTCTCTCTTTCTTTCTTCCTTTCTTTCCTTTCTCTCTCTCTTTCTTTTTCCTTTCTTCTTTCTTTCTATCTTTCTTTTTTTTCTTTCTTTCTTTCTATCTTTCATTCTTTCTTACTCTTTCTTTCCTTCTTTCTTTTTTTCTTACTTTCTTTTTCTGTCTTTCTCTCTTTTTTCTTTCTTCCTTACTTCTTACTTCCTTCCTATTTCTTTCTTTCTTTCTTTCTTCTTTCTTTCTTTCTTTCTTTCTTTCTTTCTTTCTCTCTTTTTCTTTCTTCCTTTCATTCTTTCTTCCTTCTTTTTCTTTTTTCTTTCTTTCTTTCTTTCTTTTTTTTCTCTCTCTTTCTTTTTCTCTCTCTCTTTCTTTTTTCTTCTTTCTTTCCTTCTTTTTCTTTCATTGTTTCTTCTTCTTTCTTTCTTTTTCTTTCTTCCTTTCATTCTTTCTTCCTTCTTTTTCTTTTTTCTTTCTTTCTCTCTTGCTTTCTTTCTTTCTCTCTTTCTTTCTTGCTTGCTTGCTTTTTTCTTTCTTTCTCTCTTTTTCTTTCTTTCTTTCTTTCTTTCTTTCTTTCTCTCTCTCTTTCTTCTTTCTTTCTTTCTTCCTTTCTTTCTTCCTTCCTTTCTTTCTTTCTTTCTTTCTTTCTTTCTTCCTTCCTTCCTTCCTTCCTTCCTTCCTTCCTTCCTTTCTTTCTTCTTTCTTTCTTTCTTTCTTTCTTTCTTTCTTTCTTTCTTTCTTTCTTTCTTTCTTTCTTTCTTTCTTTCTTTCTATCTTTCTTTCTTTCTTCCTTCCTTCCTTCCTTCCTTCCTTTCTTTCTTTCTTTCTTTCTTTCTATCTTTCTTTCTTTCTTCCTTCCTTCCTTCCTTCCTTCCTTTCTTTCTTTCTTTCTTTCTTTCTTTCTTTCTTTCTTTCTTTCTTTCTTTCTTTCTTTCTCTCTCTCTCTCTCTCTTTCTTTCTTTCTTTCTTTCTTTCTTTCTTTCTTTCTTTCTTTCTTTCTTTCTTTCTTTCTTTCTTTCTTTCTTTCTTTCTTCCTTCCTTCCTTCCTTCCTTCCTTCCTTCCTTCCTTCCTTCCTTCCTTCCTTCCTTCCTTCCTTTCTTTCATTCTTTCTTTGTTTCTTTCTTTCTTTCTTTCTTTCTTTCTTTCTTTCTTTCTTTCTTTCTTTCTTTTTTTCCTCTTTTTCTCTCTTTCTCTTTTCTTTCATGTTTGTTGCTTTGTGTTACTTTTATATACTCAAGGTATATTGTGCTCATGTGTCACTCCTTGTGGGGCTAAGGTATCAGGGATCAAAGCTGGGTGGACTCAATGCAAGGAAAGTGCCTTACTCACTATACTATCTTTATGCTTCTACAGAAAACAATTCTAGGTTGTTTTAAAATACTGAATATTTCTGAAAGTGTCAAATATTGAACTTACGATTCACATATGCTAGCAGGTGTGCTGTGTTTGACTTATCTCTCTAGTCTTCAGGATATTTTCTATGAATACAAATACTACTCTGTATCTAAAATAATTTGGAAGGAGTATACAGCCAGTAAATACCAATTTTAGTGACTTCATTTTGGTTTTAATGTAATCAGCATAATTTTTAAATATATTATTTATGTATAGTACATTATTTATAATATATTAAATATATAGATAAATCATTTATGTAAAATTTGGTCATTTTTTTTCTATAAGGATGTTAAGAAAACGTTTTTTTATTAGAAAAATATCTTATTATTTTTTTTTTTTTGGGTCACACCCGGCAGTGCTCAGGGGTTATTCCTGGCTCCAGGCTCAGAAATTGCTCCTGGCAGGCACAGGGGACCATATGGGACGCCGGGATTCGAACCGATGACCTCCTGCATGAAAGGCAAACGCCTTACCTCCATGCTATCTCTCCGGCCCCCAGAAAAATATCTTAAATCCCACAATCATTCTTTACTATTTCAAGGAGGGAAAACATTATTTTCTACACATTCTGAAAATGAATATGAAATGTAGCCTCTATGTTGGCCCCTTTTGTTTCTACAGACTTTGTTAGAGATAACTGATTAATTAGACATCAATATTTGTGTTCTATTTGTTCCTCAAGTGTTCTGCCCATTGTGGGCAACACTTTTCACTCTACTTAACATTTTAATACTGCTGCTACCTCTCCTGAAGAGGGGTCCCTCCCCTATATTTATTATATACATATTCTCTTTTTGATTGTGTCCTAATTCTTGGATCATAAATTTTTCTTAATATTTTACAATTTTTTCTAGAAAATTACCTGTACCTCTAACAAAGTGGTCCTGGACTAGGTCTTCTAGTCAACCCTCCCCTGCTAGTTTATTACATGAAATTTTTGTTTTCTTTTAATCCCTTTTATAAAACATCCCTTTTATCCGAGCATTTGATCATGGCAATAGACAGCTTTGATAGCCTCAATTATATGAACATCTTAATTACTATACCTCTGAATTAAAGATCCTTTATCCTCCAGAAGAGAGAATAAATCAAAGCAGGAAATCTAGATTAGGTACAAGACACTAATTTTTCTCATTTTTAATTTGCACCATTGTTGGACTGAGAAAAGAATCATTTTTGCTGTGAGAAATTTTTTACTTGGCAAACACTGGGGTGTGGCATTTCCACATTGTAGAAATTATTTTTCTAAAATTAGAAATTCTCTAACATTCCTGTAAAATTAAAATTTGAATCAAATTGAATCTTTCATTTTTAGATATCAGCTGAAACAGAAAGTAACATTTGAAGCAGAGAACAGTGCTCCACAAGTTTCATGTCCCATGTATTGCACAATATGGAATTTAAGACTTGCAGAGAAATAAGCTTTGACTGAACTGGAAATGCAAAAATCTGGTTTGGGATAGCAAAGTGTCTCATTCTTATCACAGTCTTAAGTCAGGCACAAAGTCAGATGCTCTCAAATAAAAGATACATGAGCCTGGATCACTTCCAACTGAAGACCAGAAAACAGCCATGGCTTTTAGTGCTGCTGACTTAGATATGAACAATCTATATAATATTTATGTACCTGGAGTTCAAACTACAGCATGCAAATCTATCAGTCTAGTCAGAAATATATTTTCAATCTGGATTTTTAAAAATATGATAACAGTGGCAGCTGATCTAAATGCAGAGGATCAACCAATATTATTTACAAAACCATGTATATTTTTTATCATTTTAAATTGAAATTGTGTATGAATTTTAAAAGTTTAACATCTGGAGCATGATGTTACTTAAGATAGTGTACATACCTTGCATATATGAAGTACTGGATTTATTTTTTGCACTCATGTATAGCAATATACTTTGATTTTTAGTAATATTTCTATAGCACAAAAATCGCATTTGATTTACAAAGATATTAATATAAATAAAAGTTTCATTTAAAATTACTTTGAAATTACATAAAAGATTGATAACACAATATTACATTTATATTAAATATTAAATTATCTAAAATATAATTAAAATTTAAATTCTATTATTTGTGTGTGATAAGACAACATTAAACAAATAGTCAATAATTTAAAATATGTATCAAGTTTGCAGCTATGTAAAGTATATAAAATGATGTGTAAATTTTAGCAATCGTCGCCTATATTATAAAACATTTAATTATAATGGACAAATAGTCCTTTATAATTTATTCTAATATAATTTATTCTAATTTTCTTTCTATCACTTTGTGCAACAGCTGATTTATTTTCTAATTTTAAATTAAAATTACAGTTTAATAAGTAAAGAACCACTATCAGGTCATTTTAAAGTGTTTTCTCAATGTCAAATATATGAACTATACTATACATTTTAGTCTCTAGCAACAATTTATATTCTAAACTTACAAATATTAACACTTAAACTTTGATACAAGTTCACAAATTGAATTGAGGGCCTCACATATACAAGACAAGTGCTATACTCCTACTCTGAGTCAAAGGTCCTTATTTACAAAATTATTAGTGATGTTAAATAACATTTTATGTATTGTGATATACTTAACAATGCCTTTTGCCCATTCTCATTGGGTACAAAAATTTTTTACTATTAGATTTAAAGTATTTTACATATATATTGTAGACATTAGTCCTCATTTGTATAAGTGGTTTATAAATAATTTTCTTTTAATTTCTACTTTGATTTTCAACTATTTAGTCTTTTGCATATCAAAGACAAAATTTTAGTGAATTCTGATTTATGAATTTCCCTGTTAGACTATGCTTTTTTGTAAAATCTAGAAAGGCTATAGTAAATATGTTGTCTTACTTTAAAAGTTTTATGCATTTTGGGGACCAGAGCAGTGGCATAGCGGTGGGGCATTTGCCTTTCACACACTAACATAATATGGACTGCAGTATTCTATCCCTAGGCATCCCATATGATCCCCCAAGCCAGGAGTGATTTCTGAGCATGAGCAAGTGTGGCCCTGTTGTGTATGTAAATATTTTGGGGGATTACTATGTTGCTCACCCTAATCTGTGCCCTACCCTAGGGTGTGACCTGGCATTCTGCCCCCACCCTAGGGTAGGACCTGATTCTGCTTCCACCATTGGTTGGTATCTGATCCCACCATTGGGTGGGACCTGACTCTGGAGTATAAGAGCAAGGGTCTGTGGAAGGCGAGAGCTTTTTGCTGGCTGGAACTGAATCTGAGTCTTTGGACTTCAGTTTTGTCCATCCGAATAAAGCAAATATTTCCACGAGCCTGATTGTCTGAGAGCTGTTTACCCGCCGTTTCACCTCAGAACCGTGGGCTAGACAGGGTGGCAGACGCGTGCTCCGAGCTGGAAGAAAAGGGCCTCATTCTCCATCCCTCCATCAGTCAACCTCTTCAGGGGCTGACCTGCTACATGGCCCAAAAGCCAAAAAAAAAAAAAAAGTTTTATGTATTTTTGTTTCCTATTAAATCTATGACTTAGTTAATTTTTATAAAATTTGTGGTTTAGGATAGGACTCATTTCTCCCCATGATGTTCATTGCTCCAACACCATTATTGTAAAGGATTTCCCTTAGATTGACTTGCATTTGTTCTTTTATCAAGGGCATTTGACTAAAGTTACGTGGTTTTACTTCTAGTTTTTATCCTATCATAATACTCTATTCTGCCTCCAATACTACATATATAAAGTGGAATTACTATAATTACTGTAAATTGTAATGTCTTAATATTGAGTAAAGTGATCTCTTCCTGCTAATT
Organism: Suncus etruscus; assembly: GCF_024139225.1. Taxonomy (NCBI): domain Eukaryota; kingdom Metazoa; phylum Chordata; class Mammalia; order Eulipotyphla; family Soricidae; genus Suncus; species Suncus etruscus. The sequence goes on along the minus strand of NC_064848.1, from coordinate 123,885,361 downwards.
ACTTCTCATTTGCCTGTTATAGTGCCTTTGTTTTTTACATAGATTACCTCTGCTTTTTCATTTAAGTTCGAAAATGATCTTTTCTATATCTACAAAATATCTTGCTATTATGTTGGTAAGAATGATTTTAAACTGATATATAAATTTGGCCAAATTTGACAGCTTTGCTATACTTAAACCCTGTGCAAAATATTCAAGTAATCCTGTGAATATGCATAATTATTCATGATTTGAGTTTTTCTTGTAGGTAAGCTTATCAAAGCAATGCCATACCTGAATATAAAAATAGAAAATAAGGTTGAGATAATTAATAATGTGAATAGTATTTTGAAGAGCTCAAGGAGAGTACTATGTATTTGACAAAGAACACTAAACTTTTGTGGAGTTTGACTCACTTTTCTTTGGTTTCATTGTCTTCTATTCTTTCCACATTAAGTTTGTTAGATTGTTGTGTTACAGGGCTTTTGTGTAGCAATTTCTGAAAAACTGTCCTCCCTGTTACAAGACTACCTCTTCTGTTTTCAGTCCAAATACTTCTGTGGACTTCTGATTGATTGCTAAGTCTAGGTAACCCCCTTAGTACATATATATAAATTTGTTTGAAAAAAGAGACCATGTTAGGCAAGTTCACAACTCTATCTTTTCTACTCAGTGTAGTGTTGTACACACATGTCCAACATTCTCTGTGGAATGAGTTAATAAATGAATGAATGAATGAATGAATGAGTAGTATCTGGTTAGACAAAAAAATGTAAAAGGCAGTTTAAAAAACTATGGCTTAAGTAAAAGTTTGTAAGTAAGAACATTTTAATCTCCAGTGATCAAAGCAATATAAGAAGGAAAAGAGATCCTGTAATGGAAACATTTTGTTTGATTGTGAAAACTTTGAACCTTTAGACTAGGCAAATTTGCTATATGCTCTAAGTAATAACTTGCAGCCAGGTTAACTTCATAATAAACTACTTTCAAAAAATAAAGTAAGAGGGGCGGCGAGGTGGCGCTAGAGGTAAGGTGTCTGCCTTGCAAGCGCTAGGAAGAACCGCGGTTCGATCCCCGGTGTCCCATATGGTCCCCTCAAGCCAGAGGCAATCTGAGCGCTTAGCCAGGAGTAACCCCTGAGATCAAATGGGTGTGGTCTAAAAAAAATGAAGTAAGAAATTTACAATAAAGTGGGGGTGAGTATTATGAGCCTCCGATAAGCAGAAAATAGTAGAAGATTGTAATTGTGATGACTTTGTTACGCATTGAGAAGACCCAGGGATTGGTAGTGTTTGACATCATAAACTCATAAATGAAGGGCTCAGCTTGAAGAAAAAGCTTAAAAAGCAGAGCCTTTTCCACTCTGCCTTTTCAACCATCTCATCAATTAAAAAATCAGGCTAATTAATTTGAGATTTCTTTTTCATTTTTGCTGTCTTTAGTTTCATCTCACTTCATTGTTTGCAAATATGACCTAACCTCCATTAGTTACTCTCTTAGTGTATATAAAAATTTACCTTTTTAAAACACAATTCCTTCCTTTTTATCTAAGATACAAAACGTGAACTTTACAATGTAAGCACTCTGCTGTGGCTGAGTCTGTTTTAAACATCTTTTTCTTTATTCCATTTGAGTTTATCGTTTGTTATACTCAAAATGGGAGGGAATGAATATTTACAGGGTTTCAGACTTTTCTTACTCTGAAGATTTTGCAGTCCATTTTAGAGTTTTTCTTTTTGCACTCTAGAAGTCTTATAAAGTGAGGTTATTCTAAAATAAAAGTAAAAGACTTAATCTGGTAAAGAGATAGACCTATTTTATTCACAATGAAAACAAATATTCCTAAACCTGCAGCTAGCATCAGGATTCCTAGAACAGAGCCTTTTTTGTTATGAGTAAACTTGCCATGCTTTTCAAGGGCTTTTCAGTATTCTTTCAGGGAATTCTTAAACCTGGCTGAGCACTGCTCTTTGATACTAACTACCAAGAAGCAGTTGCTGTCAGAAAAACCAAATAGTCCTGACATCTCTGCTTACCAGGTTTCAAGTCCAGTTCTTCTCAGAGAGTAACAATTAGATGAAACAAGGAAGGGCTTTGTTTTGTGTTTTTCCAGTCTCTTTTCAGGGAACACAACACACAGCCTGCTTACCAGTTGTTTGGTTAAGGAAAATGTTTCCACTCCTGTAAAAGCTGTATTGTAATGGAAAATTGCCTTGGGGTGCCAACCCACCAAGAACATTATCACCCAAGACCTCTGTGCGTAACTTCTGTATGTTTTATTTCCCCTCTTACTTCCAGTATTTCAGCCATGATTTATAAAGTGCAGCAGCAGCAGGCTTCTGGAAGTAGAACTGAAACAGTCAAGATCAATTTATCCTACTTTATGTGGATAGGCAACAAGATGCTCTCTGAAATATAAGGTAAATAGTTTCACATGGGAATGAAGATGAAGCCAGATAATCCATTCAGAATTAAGCTCTCAGGCCTCAAATTCGCACCTCTGCACAAAGGTTTGCTCTATAGAGTATTTGTGATGATTATTAAAGTTGAGTTGGAAGCTTGAAAAGACCAATAGAGACACTGTTGCTTCTGGGGCTGTTTTGACATCTCAGACTCAAGTTCTTTATAAGGTGGTATTAGAGATACTATTACTCACACCTATTATGGTTAGTGAAATTATAGTATTCTTCTCAAGCAATTCCACTTTGGAAAAAGATTGAAAATCTCTAACAGACAAGGAAATTATTATGTAAAGGCTTGCATGATACAAACTAATCCAAGAAATGAATGATTCATCTTCAGTATGCATGACAGACACCATATTATTAGTTTAATACATAAATAACAGAAATTATCTCATATCTATATGTGGCTTTACCTGGATTTCTCAGCCCCTGGGATCGTATTTATGAATTCATGGGCATAATGTAATTATAAAATAGTCATTACAGTTTCGCTATACAGAAATATAGAAATTACCTCCCCAATCAAAGTTTAAGGTAGAACTCTGGTTCAATAAAAAGATTTTGGCTTCTCCTTTTAGAGGGATTTACAGTATTCATCAGCTCTATAGTTCACATTAGCATCCAGTGACATTGCTTTGTCTGTATATCTTTCTAGCTGTCAACAGAATGTCCTGAGGCAATTGCATCCTGATTCTATAGCTATCTTCTATTCTTTTATAATACACAAGGGTCTAATTTTCCATCAGCAAAGCATGAAATCATGTAAGAATGCCACATAACCAGCATGTGCAAACAAGTAACACTTTTCTACACATAAAAATGCTTCATAAAATAATAGATAAATTAAATCATCTAGTTCAGGTGAGGAGCTTAGAAATCAAGACCTTGTACAAAAATAAAATTTTCTGTATGGAGCTGACAGTATCATGTAATTCAACTAAATTTGTTCACCACCTTACATGTTAATATGTGTGACCATATCATTTTTCTTTGATTTATAGTGGAACTGTTTTATGTCAGGAACATTTTATGAGTACAGATAACAGGCACGTTTGACTTCATTAAGATCAATATTTAGCAATTATCAAATTAACAAAGTGATGACTGGAGGATATGGCTTGTATCCAATGATATTAGCTTGAATGTTCATTTAACACAGTGCAGCAAAAGGATCCAGCAACCAAATATTAATTTTTACTTATTCATATTTTGGGTACAGTGGGACAGGCAGTCAAAGTAAACATGAATCCTCAAAAATACATTATAAAATATACTAAATGATGCATGGAAGAATTTTCTTTTCTCTCTGGAACATATCTAAGTTTGACAAACTGTTTGAAATTATCAATTCAAAGATGCCCTTAAAAGGTCTAGCTTTGGCTTATTTTTAAAATACAAGACATATGTCTCTTTTGCTGCAAGATCTATAGAAAGCTCAGCTTACATCAGTGAGATGACTGTATTGCTTAAATTATCATTTTCTATCATTCTCTATAGTTCTACAACTTCAGGGTATTTAAAAACACTTTCTACATAATGTTCAATTTACTTAGCACATGGCAGTCATATGTCGAGCTGTAAAGTAACTTGTTGTAATTTAAGCAAACATGTTTTAAATAAAAGGTAGCTAAGACTTCAAATCTCTGATGTATTGAGTGCAAAGAAAGTTTTCATAAAAATGAATTTCCTCGTCATCAAGGATCTTAGTTTCCCCTTAAAAATATGCTTTTCTGTGACATAGGCTTCTGCATTTCAAAAATGACAAGTGCCACCAAATTGACAAATGAGACTCAATATAAAGAGCAGTAAAGAAAATCACATTTTTTCCTACCCAACCTACTTAATTTTACATCTAATTTTTAAAAATTAGCTATCAATGTTCCAAAGGCTTCTAAAAATATTAGGATTTCTTTTTTTAACACCTATTCCCACATTTTTCTATAAAACTAAGACGGGAATAAAAGGCTGGACACCAGGGGTCAAGTGGAATCAGATGCATTGACAGGGAAAAAATAAGGGCAGAACAAAAGTCAACAATAATAGAGTCAAGGAACCTATACTTTAACACTCTAAACTTAAAGGGGCCTATTATACTGGCAGGCTAGCGGTGTGATAGGATACACTCTGGGTCCATTGGTGGAGGAGGTCGATACTGATGGTGGGAAGGGTCCTGCCTCATTGTATATCTAAAATTCAACTATGATGAACTATTTATTGTTTCAATAAAAAATATTGTTTCAATAAAAAATATTAGTGAGTTGCAATTGACAAATAATACTCCCCTGTACTTTGATTTTGTCACATCTTGAAACATATATGTATACTTAGGGAAAATAGTTATAGAAAGGTGTTCAAAATTTAAGGTGTTCTTCATACATATAGCTGATCCCAATTTAATCCCCAGAACCACATGGGTTTTTTCAGCACCTCAGAATGACTCCACCAGAGTAAAAAGCTGGGAGTAAAATTTTAGCACCACCCACTCCTATACCAATAATTATCAAAGAAGGTGATGATCTTATGCTACTCCTGGACTCTGAGTTTTTCTTACAATTTCTCTTTCCTCTCTGGAGTTCTCACTCTTTTTTCCAGTTTTAAGTTGCACCATGTTTCATAAACATGATTCTTAAATTGGATAAGAAAACATGTGCCTGAAGATCTGTTTTCTGTTTTTATATGTCCTTTGTATTTATATTTTAGAGTTTTATAAATGGTATCATACAGTATAGACTTTCTGTTTTTTGAGCTTTTAAAATTTTCACCTATCAAATTTGTGTTTTATGCCAATTATCATGTGTGTTGACTGGTATTTTACTTTTATTGCTGAAAAATATTTTATTTTATTGGGACACCACATTTTACTTTTGTGGTCAATCTATTGTAACTTCAGGATTGTTTCCAGTTGGGGACTATTAAATAAAGCTACTATGAGCCTTTGTGTTTACATATTTATGAATAGGTAAGCTTTCATTCCCTTTTTTCATTTCCTTTCATTCCCTAAATGTGTCATAGCTGAATCATATGATAAAAGTATCAATCAGGCAAGAAGTTAGGGGAACCCTCTGCCAGTGAGTTCACGGGGTAAAACAAAGCCAAGAGATGAAATCTGGAGAAGTTATTCTGTCACTAGCTACAATTGTGCCAGGGATCTAGGACTTTGTGAAAATACAACCTCTCTCCTCTCTTTTCTCTCACTTCATCTTTCCTATTCTCTCTTTTCTTTCCTCTCCTCTCTCTCCACTCTTTCTTTTCTCCTGTTTCCTCTCTGTCTCTGTCAATATCTCCTCTGTCTCCATTCTCTCTCTCTCTCTCTCTCTCTCTCTCTCTCTCTCTCTCTCTCTCTCTCTCTCTCTCTCTCTCTCTCTCTCCTATTCTCTTCTCTATTTCTCCCTCTTTCTCAGAACTTCCAAAAAAAACCTTTTTTTTACTTCACTGTTTGTGTCCTGAAATTCTTTTCTGAGAAAAACTTGCTTTGCCTAAAATGCCTAGGTAAGATCTAGGACTGACTTTTCCTTTCCTGCAAAGAACAAGGCTCTTCTCAGTCCTAGATTTTGCTGACAATAAATTTCCTTTCGAGGTTAATGCTTCTCTCCTCTCCACTTCACATAGGATACCAGGAACCTCTATAGCTATCCAGTGTGCTTTTTTTTTTTTTTAAAGAAATAACTAAGGTCTTTCTGAAATTTTCAAAGTAGTCAAATTATTTTATATTCCACCAGAAATATGTAAGAAACTGTTTCTCAATAACCTCACCAGTCCTTTGTATAGTAAGCTTTTTTATTTAAGTTATTCAGCATGTAGAGTGGGATCCCAGTGTGTTTTACATGACATTTTCCTAGTGACTAAATATATTGATTTTCTTTGTAATTTGTTGATTTTTCTTCTTTGTGAAATAACTTCTCTGAACATTTGCCTATTTGTTTTATGACTACACTCAGCAGTGCTCAGGCGTTACTCCTGGCTCTTCACTCTGAAATTACTCATAGAAGGCTTGGGAGTTTATGTGGGATGCCTGAAATCTAACCTGTGCTGACCATGTGCAAAAACAAATGCTTTACCCACTGTGCTATCAGTCTGACCCCAAGTGGGGTTTGTTTGTTTATTTTTTAAAATATTGGGCAGTTTAAGGGCTCCTGTACATTTGAATACATACTCATATTTTTGTTAGAGATATGACCTATTTATATATTCCTCAGTATATGGTAATTATAATATTTGCTCAAAAGGGTCAGTGTTGTATCAAGGGTCAGTGTTGCATTAACCTTTAATACTTAACTTTTGGTCAGGGAGATAACTCAGCTTTCCATTATGTATCTATTATTTTGTGCCCTCTTCCCTTCACTGTTTTGGGGTATTGTAATTGTGGTGAACAAGTCTCTTGTGCACTTCTCCCTGTGATGTTCACACAGATGCTCGCTGCGAGGTGTTATAAAGTTATGGTACTTGAAAATTCAGCTGGGGTGATCACAGTCATAATTCTATAGTTGTGGCATTTGTACTCATGATTTTAGGGGTGTCACACTCTCTAATTGTGGATTTTATCAAGGGTTGATCCATAATTTTAGGGGTATCACACTTTCTAACTGTGGAGTTTATCAAGGATTGGTACTGTATTTTCACATGTGCTCAGCAAAGGATTGCACTTCCTGGCAATATTGCTCATCTGTCTTATAAAACTATGATGTTCATCAGGCAACACACATTATTTTTTTAATACTTATACCTATTAATATTATAGCTATCTGGTGTAACTAGAAATGGCTTATTGTGCTGTGTGAACGTAGCAGATCACAAATAGTAGCACTGCCATTTCAAAAAGCAAACCTGGAGCAGGAGTGGTAGCACAGTAGTAGGGCATTTGCCTTGCACATGGCTGACCCAGGACCAACATGGGTTCAATCCTTGATATCCCATATAGTCCCCTGTGCCAGGAGCAATTTGTGAGGGCAGAGCCAGGAGTAACCCCTGAGCATCAAAAGGTGTGTTCCTCTAAACAAAACAAAACAAAAATAAACAAACAAAAAACTAAAAGGAGACCTTATAAATTATGCTTGGCTCATGTGGTAATACTAATGATTGAAGGCACCACCTTATCCTTACAAGGAAGGTGTTCTGAGCCACTGAGGCATCGTTTCTGTACCTCAACTATTTATAGGGGCATGGTTGATTCATAGCAGAGTACTCAGTTTTTATTTCAGCCCCGATTGACTAGGGGCTCAGTGAATACTCCTGGCAGTACTTGGGGGAACCATGTGGTGCTGAGGATAAAGTATCCTATCGCTTTTATTTCTATTTTTATTTATGCATCCTGATTTAGAGTATTGGTGAATAATACAGCCTCAGGAATACAGTGCTTCAACTCCACATCCACCATGAGTGACAGTATTTCTGTATCAGTGTACTAAATTTTCCTCCTACCACATCCCAATTTTTAAATTTAGGGACACTGTAATCGTTAACAGTCATTTTTGCCACTTATGTCTTATAAGCATACCTAAAAGAGAAGAAAATTGTATTTCATATTTAAGTTATTCAGTATTATATTTACATAAAATGACTAACTCATAATATGTCTTTTAGATTTTTTCATGAAATTTTATATAGCAACTACAGGATTCAGTGTGACTATAGGTATTCATTTCTATCTTCCTAGCTCCACTCAATTTGTGCTTCTTAAGGAAGGTAGCAGATAAATTTTATTCCAATTCTTTTAGTGATAACACAACACTTATCATCAGCAAGTACTCTTCAAATATGTCCTTAAAGAATTTAAGGGATTTATTATTATTAATTTGTATATTTAAGGTGTGGTTTTTAATTGCATAAAGAATAAAAAATACTCTCCTTGAATTGTCAGTGCATGTGGCAAAAGAAACAGCCAGTTTAACTTCCTTTTTCCCCTCCAAATAATTGAATGGCATGAGTCTCAGTAACTGAGAAGTAACCAGAGAAAAAAATATCACCTAAATCCAGAAGTGACTGTTGCCACATTCCTCACCAAATAAAGAACACTCAAATCCAACTCGTAAGTACTTGCACCAGAATATAAAATGCAAAATTCTTTTTTATATATATATATATATTTGAATGCCAGAATTGGACTGATCTAAAGAAAATAAAAGGATCTTTCCTGTGGAGAAAAATGAGTATCTGACACTTGTAAAACAAACAAAAATGTTTCCTAATGTCTTGAAATTCTAGCTACCACATTCTTTCTATAGCTAGATTTCTCAAAGCCATTGTTTTTTACATTTTTTATGTAGTCTGCTGTATAACCTGTTTCTAAAGCCAATCATTTTGGCATTTTAAACCCCATCCATTCAAATCCAGATTTGAAATTTCTGGGTAAGGCCTAGAACTGAGTTTTCTTTCCTGCAAAGATCTAGCCTCTAGGTCACCTGAACAACCATGTCTAGTCACACAGATCAGTCATTTATTCAATACCATATTGCTCCCCCAACTGCGGTGACATGGTTCAAGTTAACGGTGTATTAAGTTTCAAAAAAAAAAAAAAAGGCAATGGTATTTCACATAACTAATCAGTAAGCGCTCTTAAAAACATAAAGTTCTGACTGTTTTCTACTCTAATTTTTCCCAGGTAGTCTCAACACCTAAGAGACCTCAAACATTCTTATTGTATACTTGGCTAGTATGTTTTTGCAAGCACAGATATTTGTTATCTATTCTATTTTTCTGCTGTATTATTTATTTCTGGGTGATTTTTTAAAATCTTTTGCATTCTAATCCCTAAACTATATTACATAGGGACATGTTTCAATCACACAAAATGATTATTAAAATAAATGCCCAGGTTGGAGAGTTAGTACAGGAGCTTGCCTAGCATATGTCTACTTGACCAGTGTCTGGTCTACATATGATCTCTCTAGCAGTAAGTAGTACCTACTGGGCACTGAATTGGGTCACTCTGCCAGATATGACCAGAAAACTAAAACAGAAGAAAAATTCCTAGTGATATATTCTATTGACCAAAGGAGACAGGGAAAAGCCAAAAGTAATAAATGATCTTTTCTAAACTGCAGTGTCCATTCTGTGAGTTCCAATTCTTTTGGAGGAATGGAGACTTTGGAAAGATTGCAAAAGATCTAGCCAATAGTCTCCTAAAATTACTCATAAAATAATATAACCAATGTGTTATGTATATATAAATGTATTATGTGTAAAATAATATATGTGTATTGTTTTTGTTATATAGTAGCTTTTAAGATATTGTAAATTGTATTGTGATAATAAAATTAAGTTAGATATTCTATTGAATTTAAAGCCACTTTTATAGCTAATTTTTCTATTTTTTTCCTGAAAATGATTGATAATTATAAATGGATACATTTTATAAGTCACTTAAAATTTTTATTATGTTAAAAATTTCTCAAGATTTCTTAAGGCTAAATAAGTAGTATAATAAAAACACTTTGTATGGAAACAAATATATACTGACCTATATACTGACCATTGTTACCCAATTCCTGGCTATTTTGTCACATATATTCTGAGAAGCAAATGGTTAATCTCTGGGGAAAGAACATGACATTTTGGAGAAGATCAGGCAAAAAAAGTTCAGAAAATTTTAAGGATCTAAAAATTGATTCCTCAACTTCCAAAGTAATCAAAATGTACATTGCTCAATATGTAAATCTAGAAAATAGTCTAATCCCCAAACAATAAAAATAAATTATATATGAAGCTATATTTCTCATTTGTTACTGTCCCACTTTTCCTACATCTTATAAAAAAAGTGTCAAAGAGAAAATATACTCAGGAATGATTGTAAGCCATGGATTTTAAAGTTGTCAGGAATTAAGTCATTCTGAAAAGGGCAGAACATTTTACGAATAGTACAAAGTCAAACACTTTGGTAATGTTTGAGAAAATTTCTTGCATTAATTTAAGACATTCTGCCAATAAATCATGTAAAAAAATAAACAATAATCCTATAGAATAAAGTTAAATGTGACAATAAAAATAATGCATACATCATGACACAAATAGCTTTTATATTTATACATTTTGGAAATGTCAGATCCAGTTTTAAAAGAGTAAAACTGTGAATAGTATATAAAGAAAAAATTTCAGCAGAATAATTTGAATTCCTCTCACTATGTATTCCATTCAAATCTTTAAGTCAGCAAAGGTAAATCCAATAAAAAATATCAAAAACAAAAACAGGTTAATCACATGAAAAACATATCATCAGAATAATTGTAGACATCAAATATGAATATAAGAGAGTGGTTGAAAATTGATGAAACAGAAAGAATAACATAAACTCAAACTAAAACTTATGAAGAAAATATAAATAATATTTACAATATATTTAGTGTTTCTACTAAACATAAACTAATCTATACTAAAAATACATGAGTTATTTCCTCATGTTAGAGAAACACAGAACAAAAAGCTGCTTACTTATAGCAAGGGAGGAGTTCACATACAACATGACCAAATGGGAAGTAGAGTGGCTTTGTTTTACTTGGATAAAGGGGAAAAAGCAGTAGGCGTATGCTGAATGTTTCTGCAGTTCTATATCTGCAGGGTAGTGCCTGCCAACATTCTAAAATACAGAGATAAAAGGAAATAACAGCCACATCAAAAGCATCCGTCTTCTGGATTTCCTAGTGCAAAATTTCCATCCACGAGAAAAGATGGCTAAAGAAATATCATGACGTGTCCTAAGGAGAGTTAGCACTCAATAGTACTGCACATTCGTTGCATTTCTGACTCTCTGGGTTCAATCCCTGGACTAAATGATTTGCAATTGTCAGTGGTTATAGCTCTAATCTCTATTGATATTAAAAATATAATTTCTGGGGCAGGAGCGATAGCACAATTGTAGGGCATTTGCCTTGCACACAGCCAACCTGGAACAGACTCTGGTTTGATTCCTGGCATCCTCTATGGTTCCCCGAGCCTACAGGAGTGATTTCTGAGCACAGAGCCAGGAGTAAACCCTAAGCGCAGCCGGTGTGACCCCCTCAATATATATATTGTATATAATATTATATAATGTATATATATTATATATAATGTATATAATATTATATAATATATAATGTATATAATATTATATAATACATATATTATTATGCCATATATATTCTCATTATGCCAGCTCTAAACAGAAGTTATATATAATATATAATCATGTGATATATATTATATGTGATGTATTATATAACTTCTGCTATTATTATTTTTATATGACTTCTGTTTGGAACTGGCAATATAAAACACAGTTTGGCATGTGGAAGTATGGAGTTCAATTCCTATACTTCATGTACCCAAAGCACCACTGGATGAACCTGTTGTGCCCTATAACAAGCTTGGTGTGACTCAGGTCACTGGAACACTGCTAACTCCAAATTTTCAGGTACAAGCATTAAACTGTCTGGCCACTCACATATAAGTCAACTATTTCTGAGAGTGACCCTGAGCATCCTGAGTACTGTTTGGGTTAACTCAGCCCCCGCAACAAGATGATCCATATGTAAATCAATCAAACTTTTTCTGTAGTGGGAGAAAAATTATTTTAGTCATAGGCAAAAGTCACTGAAACTAAAAATGGATTTCTCATTCATTCATCTATTCATATTATTTAGAGCCTCATGGTCTATAGATCCTGAAAACAGACTAATTAAAGCTAATCCCTGCCTACTCAGGACTCTCCCCTCTTTAAATGAACTTTTGAGTATAAATCATTGCCCAGGGCCCGGAGAGATAGCACAGCGTTTGCCTTGCAAACGGCCGATCCAGGACCAAAGGTGGTTGGTTCGAATCCCGGTGTCCCATATGGTCCCCCGTGCCTGCCAGGAGCTATTTCTGAGCAGACAGCCAGGAGTAACCCCTGAGCAATGCTGGGTGTGACCCAAAAACCAAAAAAAAAAAAAATCATTGCCCAGGGCTACTGTAACTTGTGTTAAATGTTCTTTTGAGAGAGGGAATAAGGTGATAGATTTGCATGTGAATGACCCCAGTTTAATCCTTATCAGAGCTTGGTTCTTGAGTACTTCATGGAGCTGACCATCTGATTCTAGATATCCCAGCAACTGCTGAGTATGGCTCAATTTCCAGGACTGACCCCACAAAGTTAAAAGTTCTAGATATACTCAGTTTTCTCCCCCTGCGTTCTTTCTCTACAGTATAAAATAAGACAAAGAGATTCTCTCCTCAGACACATACATTTTGTTTCTTATTGAAGAGATGTAATTTCATGATATACCAAAGAAAAACAATTCTTAAAAAGTTGTTGTTGAACTGAAGAAACTAACCCTTCTTGTTGTAACTGTTTTATCCTGTTTTTGTTTTCACATAAAATCTTATTTTATATGACTATTACTTTACTGAAGACATGATTTAAACTACAGAGCAAAATTATTCCTTTCATATGAACTTTGTTACATGAAAGTTGGCTGGCACGCAGCTAAGTCTGTCCTTTTCCCTCTAAATAGGTTGTCACTGGCAAATGAGAACCGATTGTTCTCTCTTGTTTCAAAACTCTAATATAAGAAATTCCAAAGTGACCCAAAGTAACTTCTCTAATAATAACCCAGACAGGAAATTTCTGGCTAACCTCAAGTCCTCATGTTTCAGTTAAGCCTCATCCTTCTGACCATATGGCCTTCAGGCAGAAAATAATTCTTCATAATTTATTGTGTTCTTAAAAATAATAATGTGTATACATATATTCTGAAATAAAATATTGTTTTTATGTCTCCATGCTAAATATAATGATAATTCTTATTTGTCTACAATATTCAACAATATGAGATTATTTCACAATTTAACATATTTCTTTACCAGTTGCATATTTCCATTTCAGAGATGGATTTAGTATTTTTACCCTGGAAAAGTAAAACCCAGCATTTTAAATGTTTAGACAAGTTCTATAATTTCTAGAACACATGCTTTTTAAATTATTTATATATTAGGATTATATATGAAAATTAATTTTATATACTTGCAAATTTTATTTTAGCTCTAAGTTCCCATATAGTTCAAAAACAGGATATTGCAAAGTAAAGGTTTCTTTAAACCACATGGAATATTTGTAGACATTATCAAAATAACCAGCATCCTAAATTTTGAAGCATTTATGCGCAAGTAATTTATCTAATTCAAAAATATTGGTTTTTTTTTTGTTGGAAAATTATTGCAATAAATTCTGGCTGTAGCAAACGTAAAATGGTGCCTATTACAGTGGCAGGCTTGGGCGAGGAGTGGGGCGGTATGAAATGAACTTGTGAAACACTGGTGGAGAGATATTGACACTAATGGTGGGATTGGTGCTGAAACATAGTATGTCTAAAACTTAATTATGAATAACTTCGTAAATCACAATGCTTTAAATGAAAAATATTTAATTAATTTTAAAAAAGAAAATTTGGTTGGGTAAGAGTATTCCAAGAAAAACTTACATGTACAATGTGAATTTTAATTTTTGAAAACAAAAAACAAGTGTAAGTACAAACATTTCCCAGAAAAACTATTTTCTCAAATAACTGTCTTTCCAAAGGTGTCTTAACAATTGCTTGGCGGAGTTGATTGTTATTGTCATTCCCGAGAAGTGTGACATCTTATCAATATCACAGCATTTTTAGTGAATGCAGGAAATAGCAGTGTGCCACTTCCATGGATCTTCATTAAACAGTTAATTAAACACAACATAATTCTTTTCATATCAAATTACCTACAGTAAAATTATTTTAAGTGCTTATAAACTTGAGATTCAGAAGCAACATCGACATAGCTTCATAATTTACAGTTTTAGAAACATTATACACTTTTCCATGTAACAGTCTAAAATCTCGAGGCAGGATTTTATTATATGCAAATTAGAAGCATTTGATTAGGTCCTGAGGCAGCTTCACCTGGGTGTTCAGAGAAATAGCAATGGGAAGGAGGAAGAATATTTCATCACTGAAGTATGTTTTCCCTTGAGGGACACCACCATTTGATTTTGACATTTATTTGTCCTGTGCTATAAAGGACAAAACTACAATTACACTTTTTTTTCTTACTATAGTATAGTGGCTATGGTGTCAGAAAAAATTAAATCAAAGATAGTATGTTTGCACACAAAACAGGCTCTAAAACCAGATTTATTGAACAAATCCCCAGTTAAAATCACAATGCATTAAAAAGTATTGTTTGATTAATGCCAATGTTGAGTATATAAAGCAATATTTGAGAATTCAGCCTGAAAAAGTACAATTGCCTCCACTGCAAAGTATTGTATTGCTCTCTTGAGGTTAAAAAAATATGGTTGCTACTTGATTCATTTGATTTTTCTCCCTTTCTTTGAAATAAACCATAACATCATATGTTTCTAGAACATCTCTGAGAAGGTAAACCAAAAATATGAAAATTAAATGATAACTTTGGTCTAGCTCTTGACAAATCAATTTATAAACATATGATCAAAGCTTTATTAGGTCAATCATGTTATTGAATTCAAATATTAAACAGCTACGTCATGCTATTACCAGTTCTCCCAGTTGTATAAAATTATTGTGTATTTGTTGCTCATTTTTAGGATGGGTTAATTCCTAACTTGTAGAGGATATGAGAAATTAGAAATTCACTTAGAAATTCACTTCTGCTAATGAGAAAAAATACTAAGACACCAAAGCTGTAAAAACAAATGAAATTATAAATAGGAAAAGATTTATAAACAGGTAAGTACAGTACCAACTAGATGCTTTTATCATAAATGTAAGCTGTCTGGTAAAAAGGTCACAGGAGATTGAAAGTCAAGGGAACCAAATTTATGCCTCATGTATTAGTGAATATGCATAATTGGAACTAATTTCCAAGATTCACTGTAAATTTCTGGTTAGTTCAAAAATTCCACACTGGGGAAACTGAACAACAGCATAGAGGTAGGGCATTTGCCTTGCATGAGGCCGTTCCTGGTTTGATTTCCAGTAATTCCTGAACAACACTGGGTTTTGCCCCCAAAGAAACAGATTAAGCTATGTTCCTTTCTTCTACTCGCCTCCCTTCAGCTCTTTTTTCTTCATTCCCCTTTTTCTCTCCACCCTCTCAGCTCTTCCTTCTTTTTTCTCCTGCTTCTTTACCTTCCCCTCTCCACACCTCCTTTTATTTTCCTGCCTTCCTTTACTCTCATTTTCCCTTTCTCACCTATCCAAGAAGATCATAGTAGATGAATGTAGCAAGTAGAAAAATAATTAATTCAGTATTCACAGTTTAAAATATATATGATCCTGGCCCTATTTTCTGCTATGTCCTGTACAACTTGGGCATTTTACCATTTTATCAGATTCACTACAGTTGACAAGGGAGGCACTCACTAAATTCTGACTGGAGAGAATTGATTAAGTACACAAATGTTCTTTATGCCCAACCAGGTGCAATTTAATGTGTTTACTTAAGAGTCAGACAATTTCCTTAAGGAAATCATGCACATTCCATGCTAATGCTGATTCTAGTGAAGGTTAGACATGGTGATATGGTCCTGATTTGCAGAGGAAATAGCCATTGTAGCAGTGAAGTCCTGTGTGAAAACAAAGTCAATGCCCCACAGGCCACAGACTACTGTACCAGCCCCAGGGACATTTATTTTAGTATGAGGTAAAAGAAGAACTATCCCTATGGTAGTAGCCATTCCTAATCATAATTGTGTAATATGAAATAAATACATATTCCATCTACATCCCCACAAAAACTTAAGGAACAAATTTGTAGCACATTCATTAAAAACTATAACTCACAAATTGTTTTTAAAAAGCCTCAGAAGACTTCTCTTTTAAAAAAGAAAGAAAACCTTATTAAATGTTTGAGAAAATTATTCTTCCATCAGTTTACTGTTTCTTAATTTCATTCATTCCATTTACTAGTTTCAATGTGTCTCATAAAAACACAATCTAACAATTAGAACCAAAACTAGTCTAGGCAGGTAACAAAATGTTTTTGTAATGTTAGAATGCTTTCTTTTCATATTAATAATTAGTATTGAAATGTAAAGAATCTTTAAAAATATTTAAGATATGTTGTATATATTAGGCGAGCATGTACAGAACAAATGAAAACTGATTTCACTTCTAAACATCTAACATCAATGCTTTTTTTTCTAAATCTTCAGTAAAAATACCCAACAAGTTAAAAGTACCATTTACTGATTCACTCTAAAATACAATGATTATAAAAATTAGAAACAATATTAGACATTGCAAATTAATTTTTTCTAAAATAAAAAAGCCTGAGGTACAAATTATTAAGCATATGTGCATTTCAAGTGATACAGTAGACATTTTGAGCATTAGATATTGCCCCTGCAGTGTTTCCTTTTTAAACTACTTCCAAGTTTTTGCTGTTAATAAACTTAACTTGCCTCAAAAATAAACTTAAAAGCTCATAAATGCCACAGATCTTAAACAACATATATTAGTTCTTGAAAACATATTGAAATATTTCTTAACCGTGGATGTGGATTTTAGCTTTCATGTGATAAAACTTGCAGTGATTTTCTTACCAAGTCTGGTTGAGATTTAAGTTCCTCATTTACATATTTGATGTCTCTCTGGAGACAGACAAGCTTCAAGTTAATTATCTCTGTAGCTGTAAGAACTCTTGTTTCCTGGTTAAGAACTCTTCAAAAGAAAACTAATAGTTATAAAATGTTACACTGAGTCACCAAAAGTAATCAGGATACACAATGAGAGGCACTAAATAGACACTTAAATCTAATAAAAAGAACCTCAACTTTTTGCAAGATAAATGAAATACAAATCAATTAAATCTTTTAGTGAAATTTTTTGGGAAAAGAGCCAGTAGAGACCAAATGGCAAATGTCTGTACCAGAAAATTATTATGCTCTGTTGGAGGCCTGAGAAAATCACTGTAAAATTCTGGAGATAGACTCATTGGACTCAGGTTTATAATAAAGCTGTAACTAAAGAAATGCCATATCAAAAATAAAATCGGAGTATTTAATTCTGAGTTGGCAAGAGTGTGTGTTATTTATGCAATCATCAGAGATATGTGGAAAGGTAATTCTTAAACTTGAAAATCTGATCAAGAGCAGCTTCATGGAAATGATAACAAGAAAGAAAAGAAAGAAGGGCAAGCAAAAGAGAGACTTGGGTTGCAGTTGGGAAATTGGAACCACAGCTATCAGGTGAGTTAATTAATCTGGGTATCACTCAGTAAATGAAAGTGTGCCATCTATTTCACAAGGGCCCATTGTGTCTTGCATGTGAAACAAATTTACCCTGTTTGATTAAGGATTACTGATTGCTTCCAATTTATTATATGTATCCTATAATTAAGTCACAATGAGTTAGAATGAAATGGGGATGGTCTCCTCCACAAAGAAGACAACACACTCATTCTAGGAAGACCTTGGGGGTCATTCAAGAAGCAATTAAATGTTCTCCAGGGTGCATTAAGAGGAAAAGAGCCTGGTGGGCTGAACAGCCTCCCTCCTTGTATTCCAGCCTCCTCAATATTCTCCTGCTTTTATGGAGACAAATGAAACCACATCATAAAATCATCTCAGTCACTACCCGCAAGAAAAATAATGCTATCTACAATATTAAGTAAGGATAGTATTGTTGAGAAAATAATCTAACAGAAGCTAGAAAGGAATGTGAGCTAAGTAACATACTATCAAAACTGTTTAGGTGGTGGATTAGGGATAACACCCAATCTGCTGCAGAAATAAATATAGGGTCTTTTCTACGAGCATGTAGAAAATAGCTGAATATATGTTTTTAGGCAACTAAAATGAAAAAGGCCCAGGCCAGTGTATATTGTGCCCTTTGATACAGTTCTTCATATTTTAAAAACACTCAAAGGTGGACATTATAAATAAAAAATTGCACAGTACACTTGTTAAAATGACAAGCAAAAATCTTTTCCAGAATATTACATTCTATATCTAGCCAAAGATAAAAAGTGATATAGAAAGAATTGATGATGTAATTTTTTTAAGGTAAATGTACTATGAGAAGAAAAATTCAATGGTCAGGAAGAAGCTTGGGTACATTTTAGCCAATATGGAGTCATTGGTTTTCAATTTTTTTACACTTGCACACTGGCACCTGTCTGCATACTGATCCATGGAGTACAAGTTATAACTAGGGTGGTAGAGCAATGTTTTTCTGCTTACTTATGCCTTCAGATTGGCAGCAGCCAATAATATGGCGGTTTAAAATCACTAATTTAGACATTCTGGTCAGTATGCTGTTTGAAAATGCATGGTCTTATTTATAATGGAAACATAATTGCTTGATTTAGTCAATTTATAAATATGTCTCTGTGCAAATCCTTGCTGTAAAATTTTCTCATCCATAAAAAAAAAATCCCCAAATTTAGGTTACTATAGTAACTGAAATATTAGTAATTAGAAGATTAGTTTTTACAGTTAGACACAATTTGTTTACAAAAAATTGAATTACAAAAACCCTTTGAGAAAATATGTAACCTAGAAATTACACACAAAGATATATGTTTTCAGAGTAGCCCCAGAATGATACATTTATACATAGAAGCCATGTGCTTTAAAGATGAAATAAATTGCAAAAGAAATTTTAAAAACTTGACCCAAATTTCATCCACATAAGTCTTTTTTCCCATAGTTATGGGAAGATTGTTTACCATCTTTGAGTCTTATTTTTCTCATCTTTACCTTAAGTCTGCCCTCCTTACTTGACTATAGATAAAAGTATGCTAGAAAAACACATGAAATGTGTAATGAAAGGTGATCCCAGAGTGAAAAGCAGAGGTCAAGCCAGAATGGACTAAAAACTATATTTAGGATTTTTCTCCCTGAAATCTAAAAGCAATAGGAAACTATTGAAGGATTTATAAGCAAGAAAGTGTCATGATCTGTTTTTCATTGGCAAATAATCTCACTCTGGACAGTGTAAAGAACTGTCAGTTGAGCATAATAGTGAGAAAACAAAGCTCAAGAGGAGTTCCTGCAGACTTGAGCGTTGCATGTATTGAAGCAGAGGTAATTTGAAGGTTCTGTTTAGCACTAAGTATTTTATATTCTAAGACACACATACCATTTTTACACTTTTTAAAAAATAATATTTTTATTTCAGCACCATGATTGCAAACACGTTTGTAGTTGATTTCAATTATAATAGAGAATACCCCCCTTCATCAGTGCAACCTTACCACCACCTATGCACCTATCTCCCTCTTACCCCATCCCCTGTCTGTATTCAAGACAGGCATTCTATTTCTCTTGCTCACTACCATTGTCATGACAGTTGTTAGTGCAGTTATTTATCTAAGGGCACTCACCACTCTATGTGGCAAACTTCTTATAATGGGCTGGTCCTTCCAGTCTCCATCCCTATTGTCTTTGGGTATTATTATAATACTGCCTTTTTTCTTAAATCCCTCAGATGAGTGAGACCATTCTGTGTCTATCTCTCTCTCTCTCTCTGACTTATTTCACTCAGCATAATAATTTCCATGTTCATCCATGTATAGGAAAATTTCATGACTTCATTTTTTTCTGGTGGCTGCATATATTCCATTGCTAAGATGCCCATACCTTACAAAGTTCCTAGAAGTATAAAATCCTAGAGTGAAAAATTTATTACTTTAGGAATAAATTTACATATGAGGAGGCTGTTGAAATTCGAGGAGGGGCTTGAAGAGATAGGATAGCACATAAGTCACTTGACTTTCAAAGTGGCAAAATGGTTTCTATTCCAGACACCACATAAGGTCCCCTGTGCAACACCAGGAATGATTGCTGAGTACAAGGCCAGAAGTAATTCATGAGCACAGCTGGGAGAAAGAAAAAAGAAAAGAAAATGAAAGAAGGAAGGAAGAAAAAAGAAAGAAAAGATAAAAAGAGAAATAAATAAAATAAAGATAAAAAGAAAAGAAAAATATAGAGAAAGAAAAAAGAAAGTAAGATGAAAGAACAAGAAAGAAGAAAAGAAAAAGAAAGGAAAATAAAAGAGAAAGAAAAGAAAGTGAAAGAAGCAAATTTGTGAAGCATTCCATATTTTTCCTACAGAACAAAAAAAGTGAAAGAGAAAGAAAAAATAGAAAAATAAAAGAAATAAGAAAGATAAAAAGAAAGATGAAAGGAAAGTAAAATAGAGTGAAAAATAGTAAAATAAATAAAAACAATGAAATAAAGAGTGAAAGAGTGAAATAGAGTAAAAGAAAGAAATGAAGGAAGATGGAAGAAAGTGAAAGAAAAGAGTAAAATAAAGTGAAAGAAAGAATTAAATAGTGAAAGAAAGAAAGAAATAGAAAGAAAGAATGAAAGAAACAAATAGAAAGAAAGAATGAAAGAAAGAGAAAGAAAGAAAGAAAGAAAGAAAGAAAGAAAGAAAGAAAGAAAGAAAGAAAGAAAGAAAGAAAGAAAGATAGAAAGAAAGAAAGAAAGAAAGAAAGAAAGAAAGAAGGAAGGAAGGAAGGAAGGAAGGAAAGAAAGAAAGAAAGAAAGAAAGAAAGAAAGAAAGAAAGAAAGAAAGAAAGAAAGAAAGAAAGAAAGAAAGATAATGGGTTGAATGGTAAACCTATGCAAATATAAATACAATAAGAATGATAATGCAAGACAGATTCAAGAGATATAAAGGGACAGTATCAATAGGAGATGAAGTTTGTTTATGTCATGGATAAAAATAAGCCAAGGTGAAGAATTAGATTCAGGCAGAATGTTCCTTTTTCTTCCCTTCCTTCCTCTCTCCCTCCCTTCCTTTCTCCCTCCCCCTCCCTCCCTCCCCCTCCCTTCCTCCCTCCCTCCCTCTCCCTCCCTCCCTTCCTCGCTTTCTCCCTCCCCCTCCCTCCCTCTCTCCCTCCCTCCAGCCTCCCTCCTCCCTCCCTCTCTCCCTCCCTTCTTCCTTCCTTCCTTCCTTCCTTCCTTCCTTCCTTCCTTCCTTCCTTCCTTCCTTCCTTCCTTCCTTCCTTCCTTCCTTCCTTCCTCCCTCCCTTCCTTCCTTCCTTCCTTCCTTCCTTCCTTCCTTCCTTCCTTCCTTCCTTCCTTCCTTCCTTCCTTCCTTCCTTCCTTCCTTCCTTCCTTCCTTCCTTCCTTCCTTCCTTCTCTTTCTTTTTCTATCTCCTCTTTATTTCTATCTTTCTTTTGTTTGTTATAGAATTTTGATTTGGGGGACTATTCTGGTTTTTTTTTAAGTCTTTCTTTCTATCACCCTAGTTGTGAGAATTGAGACGTTTAAATATTTCCACATTGCATGAATCTATTATGAAGGTAATTACAGTTCAAGAGGATTTTATGTGAAAAAAGAAAAAAGTTAATGTTGCTAAGAAGTTAGGTAGAAAAATTTTTGGAAAGCAAAACTTTCTGTGAAGTAGGTTTTCATGGTGATAGGAGTGAAGGGGGAGATAGATAGAGTGAATATCATTGGCCAAATGTAGAAAAATATGGAAAATTCCACCAGTGAGGAAAAATAGAGTGATGGAGCCTTAAAATTTGAGGAACATGAGGTTAAATAGAATATTTCAAAGCAGAAGAATGATAACTAGCTGAGAAAATTGAAGGTTGAAGAGTGAAATTGTATAGACTAATAATTCTAATAGCAGTATCAGATAAAAAATTGTGTTTAAATGGCAATAGAAGAGATGGTCCTTATGCAGAAGGGTCACCATTTCTGTTACAACAGAAAATTAAAAAAAATGGTGTTATGTGGAATATGAGCTATATTTCAAAAATGAATGGAGAAGATTTGAAGTTGGATTTTGGGAGACTTCAAGTAAAGCTAAACAATAATATCAGAAGAAATGCCAAGACAGCAGTGATGGTACATGGAAGTTATAGGCAGGAGAAATAGTACAGTAAATATATTGTTTGCTATGTACAAGACTGAACCAGTTTCAATCAATCTGCAATACCCTGTCTGGTCTACAAGCCTAATCAGGAGAGATCGCTGAAACTCAGATATAAGCCCTTAGCATAGTCCATAAACAAACAAGGAAGAAAAAGGAAGTTAAAAGTTATTGACCATGAATTTTTATAACAGTCACGTAAAGACTGTGTGTTTTCAGAACAATTCAGCAATTAATGTGCTGTTATGAAGAATAATCCTAGGTGGATTGAGATAAATCAGGAAATCTAATGTCCAAATCAGTGTTGTTGAAATAATGGGTAGTTACAGCCAATCTGGACTGGAATAAAAGTATAGAGTGATAAATGAAATATTTATAGAATAGTAATTCTATAATAATAAATAAGTAATAATATTATTAATAATTATTATTAATGATAGTAGTAAGAAATAAGTAGTAATGAATAATTTTAAATGATTTAAAATTAAGTGAAGTTCTAGTAATTTAATGAAGTATTAGAAAGATATAAAACATAAATATTGTAGGAAAATTATAATACTATATTCCTGAAAAGAAATAATTATAACATTGAGATTTATCAGATGAGTTTATCTAAAATAAGCATTGGGTAAATGTCACTGGAGTTAACATAAAAAATGAACTAAAAATTGAATCCAAATATCAATATTAATAGCAAAATTTCTCAGGAATATGGAAGGAATTGATTTTGAACAGAAATAAGTAAATCATATTTCAATTTCAAATTGACTGTTACAAATTGAATAGAATGACTAAATCTTTAATTGTAAAAATATATTCTGAATTGGGCACTTAACAGTGAAAAGAGTACTTCCCTTTACTATGGCACATGACACAGGAGAGAATATGAAACTTCAGTACATTATAGAATTATAAAAACTCTACTTATTAGGAGTTCAAGGCCTCTACTAAAATAAGCCAATAAATAAAATATTGCATGAGAACCAGGAAATCATGGCACTGTAAAATTTCTGGGAGATAAGTTTAACATAAGAGGAGTCAGGGAACATGAAGCAGAGAACAATCTAGAATGAAGCTGCCAGAGACAGAGTAAAAGGCTGAGAGTATTCACTGACAACAGGGGCATCAAAGGTAATGGGCTTATTTCCCCTTATGTTCTCATACAAAAAATTCCATAGATGATTTCACAGTAGGTTAATTCCAAAAGGCACTCAAACATCTCTAGCAAAAAGTGGCAGAAAAAATGGCAAATAGATAAATAATTTTGTTCTCTAGAGAAAAACAGTGACAAGAACTCAAGGAGACATCTAATGTGTTCATGATTGCTTATGATAAGCCCTGATTTTTCCTCTATAACTAACTTTTTTAATGTTTAATGTGATTCCAATAATAAATAGACCGACAATCTTTGATTTATGTGTATTTTTTTAGAATTCTAGGTTAGTTTTAAAATGACAAGAAATGATTACTCATTTGATCCCCTTATACAAGCTTTTGTCTTCAACAGCATTATCTCACTTTGAGGACCTCTTGCATGAACTCACCTATTTCAAGTCACCCTAATCTCTCTCCTGCTTCCAGAGCACATTATTAATTTTTGTGTCTTTCTGTCTTTGTTCTTTGTCATTATCTACTTTTTATTTTCTTCCTGTTTATACAAATCCTACCTTCATTTAGTGTCAGGTCCCAGCACCGAATTATTGAAAAACCCATCTCTGATGATCTATTTTTTTGAAGTTTTCCTGAATTCTTACAAATGTGATTATTCAGCCAAACTGAGATAATAATCAACAATATTGCTCCGCTGTCCTGTTATTTTTGTATTTTTTATTTTATTTTTTTGGGATTTTGGGCCAGAACCAGTGGCACTCAGGGGTTACTCCTGGCTCTACACACAGAAATCGTTCCTGGCAGGTTCTGGGGACCATATGGGATGCTGGGATTCGAACCACCATCTGTCCTGGGTCTGCTGTGTGCAAGGCAAACACCCTACCTCTGTGCTATCTCTTCAGCCTTTGTCTTGTTATTTTATGTTTATATATGTTCCCTGTCTCCCCAGATTATAAGATCCTCGTGAAAAGAAATTTGACTTTTCATGAGCTCATCTCATGCAACATTAGTCCATAGCAAAATGCTCTCCTAAAACAGGGTTACAATGAGAACTACATTGGGAGAGAATTCCTGTGTATTGATGTAGTTAAGAGTGCCTTAACTAGGGAGTTGGAGCAATAGCAAAGCGAGCAGGGTGTTTGCCTTGCACACGGCTGACTTGGGACGGTGCAGGGTTCGATTCCCCAGCATCCCACATGGTCCCCCGAGACCGCCAGGAGTGAATTCTGAGCTTAGAGCCAGGAGTAACCCCTGAGCCAGGTGTGGCCCCAAAACCTAAATAAGTGAGTAAATATTTTTAAGAAAATGCCTAAACTGAGCCGGAGCGATAGCACAGCATTTGGGCGTTTGCCTTGCACGTGGCTGACCCAGGATGGACCTGATTTCAATTCTCGGCATTCCATATGATCCCTCGAGCCTGCCAGGAGTGATTTCTGCGCAGGGACTCAAGAGTAATCCCTGAGCTTTCTTTTTGGTGTGGCCCCCAAAAGAATGCCTTATCTATCATGCTGGTGAAGGAAAATGGATATTCTAGTGGAAATTATGGTGTTGGAACATTGTATGGTGAAACCCTGTCATTGTACATCATATTGCTTCAAAAATTTCAGTCCTTTGGAAAAAAAATGGCTTAATTAGAGGAATGCATCTCCAAGGAGATATTTCAAGTTTCCCAAAAATTAATGTAATAGTTATTAACAGAATATATAACTACCCTATTTAATGATATAAGTGCATTACAGGAGCAGCATAAAGGAAGAATTATTTAAAACCTATATTTAAGGAACCAGGATATAATACAGTGGTGAGGGAACATGCCTAGCATATGTTAACCTGGGTCCAATTCGCAGCACCACTGTCTTCTTCAAGCAATGCCAGATATAGTCCTGGAAGCCCCCTGAGAATCCCTGGACTAATTTAGGTACTCAGGACCTAAACAGCATTGTGTATTCAGATCCTTGCATTGAAACATCAACTCATTTGACATATAATTGCCAAGTAGAGCTTCTGGCTTCTTGAGCACTGCTTAGAATCCCTCACCTCAAAGTAAATAAAACAAGATGTAGAGTTAAAAATAAAAACAGTTACAATACTTATTTTTAAGCATGGTGACAGTAACTTTATTGAGAAAATACTCAAATAATTAACATAGTGGAAGGTATTTTGAGCGATGCCCTAAATATTTAGTAGTATAATGAAACCTAAAGAATTTATTCTAAGAAAGGTGTCATTTTATCCAGAGATGGCCTTTTACAGATGATTCACATCTAAGTACACCTCTGCTTACAAAAGGGACAAAAAAAAAAAAAAATCAAAGAGCAGACAAGTAAAGAAGTCACCTGCTTTAGCCAGTTCAGACATAGGCGATGTGTGCTGAGCAGCAACAAAAAAGCTGTTTCTCCACGACTAGAAAACAAGGGGCTGATTGCACAGCTGGCTCAAGAGCTTCCATAACAGTGTAAAAAGGGTCAAGGTCAGAAGTGCTGTGAAGTTTTCGATCCACATATATATTCCCTGATCTTTTCTCCAGGGCTTGGGTTGATGCTCCCAATAAAAGCTTTTTTGCACACAGTATTTCCAAGGTGAGACATAGGATCAAAAAATAAATAAGAATCCAAGAATTTAATAGTAAATTAAAATCTAAATTTGGGAAATAGGTTGTTTCCTTTGGGACCATATCCTCTGAGTTTTTTGACACAAATTTCAAGCAATAAAAAAAATAAGTGGAGATGAATAGGGCTCAATGAATAAAGTAGGTTAATTTAAGAATTGAAGGAGAATTTAGAGATACATACATACAAAACTTTTATAGTGAAATAACTCTGAAGTGTTTGGTTGTGTTGCTCTTTGGAAGTCACAAAGTAAAAGGAGATATAAAGAAATGGAAAACGTTTAAAATAATAATGCTATGCACACAATGGGGACTCATCTACTTAAACATCTGCTTCATATGGAATGTCTATTAGTTAAGCAAATACAAACATTTACCTTAAGTATTTTGCTCTGAGGCACCTGTTGGAATGTACAAAATGACATCTTCTTCCCACTGTCTCCAGTACAAACTTGATCTAAAATTATGAACACTTTTAGAAATTTTATCTTTAGGGTTTAAGAAATGTGAAGATTTTTTTTGATTTTTTTTATTTAAACAACTTGATTACATACATGATTGTATTTGGGTTTCAGTCATGTAAAGAACACCACCCATCACCAGTGCAACATTCCCATCACCAATGTCCCAAGTCTCCCTCCTCCCCACCCGACCCTCGCCTGTACTCTAGACAGGCTTTCTATTTCCCTCGTACATTCTCATTTTAACCCACTTACACATTCATTTTGGGGGGGAGGTCACACCTGGAAGTGCTCAGGGGTTAATCCTGGTTCTATGCTCAGAAATCGGTCCTGGCAGGCTCGGGAGACCATATGGGATGCTGGGGTTCGAACCACTGTCCTTCTGCTTGCAAGGCAAATGCCCTAACTTCATGCTATCTTCAGGCCCCTGATTTTTTTGGAGGGTGGAAGGACTCACA
This sequence comes from Suncus etruscus, assembly GCF_024139225.1. Classification (NCBI taxonomy): domain Eukaryota; kingdom Metazoa; phylum Chordata; class Mammalia; order Eulipotyphla; family Soricidae; genus Suncus; species Suncus etruscus. The sequence goes on along the minus strand of NC_064848.1, from coordinate 123,858,486 downwards.
CTTAATTTTTAAGTTTAAATTCTTGTCATATATGAAAGATAAAGCCTTCAAATAGGAAATGCTATTTTCCCCAAAGCTGAGCAGATTTACCGAATCATGAAGTTTTGAGACTGATCATATGTTATGCTTTCATATGAAAGATATAGACAGGTAATGGAAAACTCAAGGGCAAAATCTTGTTATTTGGGGTTAAATAGACTTCTTAATTACAGTCCAAATAGATCATAAAAGAGAGGACTAAACAAAAATTTAGAATTTTTGTTAATTAGTTAGATAAATGGTTAACATACCAGGAAGGTTGAATAACATTAAAATCCAAAAATTAACTAGAAACTGATGTTCATAATTAAAAAGAAGCACCTGAAAACTGCAAATAAAAGATGAAAACCTTTATAGAAAAAAATTAATTGAACAAATGGCAGAAAAAGTTATCCACAGGTAGGAACATAAATAGCTAAAACACATTTGAAAAGATGCCCAACCTGATTAATTACTTGGGAAAACTGCAAATTAAGTACCACTTCCAATTAATTATATTTGCAAAAATCAGAAAGCTGAAAATACCGAGAGGTACCAAAATAAGGAACTAAAGCAGGTATAGTTAATCTGAGAACTTTGACAGTAATTTGTATAATTATCTATTAATTTTACTATCTATCCCTCAGATTTAAATGTACTACTCTACCTCAACAATTAGTGGGAAATGGAGTGTAAAATCGTTGGCCCATCAGGTGTATTGGCTCCTGGAGTATTACTTGCTCAATGTCTTAAGGGGATATTTAGAAGAACATTTAGAAGTGGTGGTAGAGCTGGGATCTGATAAGATGCTAAGATAAGATTACTAATGAAATAGATATGATAAAAATAATATGATAATAAATTAATATTGAAGGAATAGTAATAATGAAAATAAAGTAAAATGTAGTCTACATCTATTGTAATATGCTATGTCTTGCTTAGAAGCATTGTCCTAGAAATGCAAATGGCAAACATGACTAGATCTTAATGACAATGCTAATGAAAAGATAAAGGAGACTAATATTAGATCTAAAAGTTAAAATATATATAAATATACATATAAAATAGAATGCACAAAAGAGAAACAGTTACATGTTAACACAACATATGACTTTAAAATTTTAGGATATATCCTTGAGTAAAACTGACATAGCTTCAGTCCTTGTAACTGCATATAGTTCTTGAGTGCTGTCAGGAATGACTGCTGATCATTGAGCCAGGAATAAGCTTTAAACACTCCTGGGAGAAGTCTCAAACATTTACCTTCCCCAAAGTTAATAAATATATAAATAAAATCTTAGGACTTAAATTTTATTAATTAGAATAAAATCCACATTTAAATGTAACAGTGTTCATTATAATCAGCATTCCCTATTTTAAATATGCAAAAAGAGGAAAATGTTATCAATGTATGAATTTATTATATGTCAAGGAAAGCTCACAACTCAAAAGACCAGGATTTTGGGGAAAACGGTTCCACTATTCTCAATTATGTTTTAAGAAAGCAGAGGCAATAAATTATCTGAACTAATGTTAGGATGGTAGGAGTTGGACTAATTAATGTTTCTGTTGAAGCTTCATGTCCAAATTTATCATTATATAAAGTTCTAATAAATTAAATTTATTAATGTTATTCAAAAATAAGGTTGGTAATTTAATATATATAACTTTTTCAAAATATCCTTATAAAAGGATTTCATATCTGATGGCTACTTATATAATGACATTATCAAAATCAGGAAGCAGATAACTAATTAAGAGTTTAAGGCATGTGCCTTGCATACAGCCAACCCCAGTAAGATGCCTGGTACTGCTTCTTTCCATGATCAACCCAGTCTGCAGGTATGAAGTTCTCTAGCACCACCAGCGATGGCCCTGGAGCTGCCTGAACTCCACCTTGGCATTATTGGAATGGAACATCATCACATCTTCTGTTCCTCAAGTTCTTTGACTCTCCTCCCCTCTTGTCCAAGAACCACAAGAAATGATCCCTGAGCCTTCTAAGAATCCCCCCAAATAACAAAATCATGTAACTATATACTAACAGAGTTTATATTGTAAACAAATGTGTTATATAATAGAAGTTTTGCTCTTGAGAATTTCAAAATGCAATAGCAAAACTTAAATGCAAAACAAATAAAAAATTAAATATAATATGATGCTGCAGCTATATGTTAATCATAATGCAATGAAACTCCCTTAAATTATCAATGGTTTAGAAATAACGTTGTTTGGGGGTCTCTTTCCACTACCACATGTACATAAATTTCAAAGAGATATTTTAGATTAAGAAAGACATATGAAGTAATATTCAAGCTCATTCATTATAAAGTGTGTAAAAATTACAATACATTTGGAAAATAAGAGGTACAATAAAATTTAATAAGAATTTTTCCCTTGAACATTGGTGCTTAAGGTAAATTAAATTGAATTTTTAATTATAAAAGGAAGAGAATGTAGAAGATGTCATTATAGATTATGAATATGATTCAAGATATTTTAAGGTTGGAACCATAATTTCCTCATAGTGTCTAATTTCACTATTAAAGGGAAAACTTTCATTTTATTTAATGAAGATATTTTATTAACTCTATTCTTGTACTTTCTTTACCTGATCAGGTTCATATGGGATTCTCAATTGGCAAAAGGAAGAGAGAACAAAAGTAAAAAAGATGAGGTTTTTTTTTTTTTGTGACTATAACAGAAACTCCCCCCCCCCCCAAATTTAAAGAAATAGAAAGTGCGTAAGAAGCAATAGATAGCAACGTTCTTAGTCAAGTCTTGCTTCCTGGCCAGTAGAATTTAGACAATTTGCCTCATTGTCTTTCTACAGTGGCTGCTCCTAAATGGTATGACAGGAAATGGAGAAAGACTTTTCTTAGACACACACACACAATGAAAAAACCATTTTTATTATAATTTTTATTTTAATCATAGTGGTTTACATATCATTCACAGCAATAGGTACATATTAACATTGAATCAGGGAAATTCCCACCACCGAATTGTCCTCCCTCCACCTCCGCTCCCATCCTGCCTCTCATAGCCTCCACCCTCACTCCTGGGGCTGCTAGAATTAGTGGTCCCCTCTCTGCATAGCTTACTACTTAGTGATCTTTCAACTGTTTGGTTATGGTACTTCCATTATATCCTCCTCTAATTGGGAGGCAGGACTAGATAGTTAAGGTTATGTGGTTTTGTTTGAAGAAGAGAAAAGTAATAAAATGGGGTAAAAATCAAATAAGCCAAAAATGGGTGGAGTCCTTCTAGAGGCTCTCATCCTCGGTTTGAGAGACTAAGAGAAAAAAGAAGGTGGAACACCATATCAGTATAAAAAGAAGTACTGAATAAAATATCCAGTGAGCACTACAGCAATAAAGATCGGCACCACATACTTGCGGTGGACTTGAGATAAAAAACATGACAGAGCACAAAACAGAATAAGAGAAGAAAAAAAACATTTCTTAACCAACTTACTTGAAAATTAATTATAGTTAATATAAAATGAATTAACATGAGCAATGATAAAATATCTATATATTAATTATAACACATTTGATTAGTATGTGAATTAAAATTTTTATTGCTTCTACTAATTTTGTGACAGTTAATACCATTCGTGATGTGAGTATTGTTTTATCCTCTTCTGTTGTCAATAGTTATTAAATTTGAGTTCCAAATAATCTCTAATTGCCTCCTGAACAGCAATGACTCTCAACACTATTCAGAATCATCCTAAAATAGTTGTTTTCCCATAAAGAATGTTGTATTTTTATTTTCCATATTACATATATTTGATGATGTGGAAAATACATAATTATTTTAAACAAAATGTTAAATCAATCCAGATAATTCTGTCAGGTAATATCTCTTATTTTGTGAATGTTAGGTAATATCTTGGTATATTGTCTTAAAAGGTGATATTTTTTTTCAAATGATATTTTTTATTTAAATACCTTGGTTACAAACAGGATTGTGGTTGTGTTTCAGTCATATAGGAGGACACCCCCCATCACCAGTGCAACATTCCCACCACCAATGTCCCAAATAACCCTCCTCCCTACCCCGACCCCACCTGTACTCTAGACAGGCTTTCTATTTCCCTCATACATTCTCATTGTTTGGATAGTTCGCAATGTAGTTATTTCTCTAACTAAACTCATCACTCTTTGGTGAGGTTCATGAAGTGGGCTTACAAGGTGATCTTAATAGTTACTTATTCCTAACTTATTCTCCTGAGACAAACCACAATAAAATCCTCAACAGATAGCTTGACCCAAGGAGTCATAGTGGTGGGTGTTTATCTTTCAGCAACCATTTCTTGTCCAGAGTGATTATTTCCAACTATCATTTTTATAGTGGTTTCTTCTCTGCCCTAACAATACTGCCCCACTCTTTGTGCAAATTTTCTACTATGGAACAATCCTCCTGGTTCTCTTACTCAATGATTGCAAACTAGTGTTTAAAAGGGAAAAAAGAGAAAGAGTGAGAGAGAGAAAATGTCTTCAATAGAGGCAGGATGTGGGGAGGCTGGGGGAACAATTTGGAGGCATTGGTGGTGGGGACTGTGCACTCACTGATGAAGGTATATTTGTTGGCAATGTATATATGGCTAAAACCCAATTATGAACAACTTTGTAACTGTCTCTCATAGTGATTAAAAATAAATAGTAGGAGCAATACTACTTGTTATTTAATCCTGGCCTCTCCACAAATGTATCGCTGCAAGACTAAGAATGGATGCAGTAAAGTCTTGTAGTGGATACTTTGAATGCAGAGAAACGCACACGTACATAAAAACATATCATATCTGGGGATCTTATTGCCTTGCAATTTAATGTTTTGTAAACCTGTTTTCTTTAATCTAATGGATGACACACAGTCAAGAGTAATCAGATTGACAGGTAACATGAAATAGCACTTCATACAATTGTTTTGCTATCAAGGCAAGGCCTGAATGGGGCAAAAATGTCAGTAAAGGGTAGTGTCAGAAGCATGAAAAGTGGTACAACAAAAAAATGTATTCAATTCTCAATGATTCAGAGGATTAGTCAACATAAAAACATATTTTTAGAAAAATAGCTTTAGACAAATTGATCATTTGGCAATTTGGCTTTCAGCAAAGGCTTCGAGCTCAATGGCTTTTTGTGAATTACTTTATGTAAATTGCATTTCCTTTCTAAAGTAATGTTTGAAATTAGTGGATACTTCTCATAAATGGAATAATCAGTAGCCTCAAGATTGAAATTTTATATACTATCATGCAAAAATTAACTTTTCAGTGCTATTCCCCAAAGCAGCAAGAAATACATCTGTTTCTTTTGGTGATCAGCAGCACATTTTTAGAGCATAAATTACTTTTTTTAAAGACTATGTATCACATAGTTGACATAGTTGATCATAACACACTGGAAATAATACATGTACAAGTAAGTGGATTAAGGTATATTTAAAAATAAAAGAATGAAAGAAAAATGAAATAAAAAAGAAATGTGTGTAGAGCAATTGGTGATGATTATTGTACCTCACAATAAGTTCAATAGTTATTTTTTAAATTACTTTGTTTAAGCACCATGGTCATAAAATGTTCATTGCTGAATTTCAATCATACAATGTTTATCATCCTTCATCAGTAAACCGTTCTGGCCACCAATGTCTCCCATTTGTCTCCCATCCCCACCACCACTGCCTGTCTCTAGGGAAGTCATTTTGCTTCTCTCTGTCTCTCTGTCCCTCTCTCTCTTTATCTCACTCTACCTCTCTCTTCTATGACACTATGGTTTTCACTATTGTTAATGGAAGGGTGCCTTTCATGTCACTTTCTGTCCTTTCAGCACAGAGTTCTTGACCAGAGTAATAAGTTACAACTACCATTGTTTAAGTAGACCCTTCTCTAGTCTAACTGCACTCACCACACTTCGTGGTGAGCTTCCTAACCTGGGATGGACCTCCTGACCCTTATCTATTGTCTCTGGATATTATTATTACTTTTATACTATCTCTTGTTTTTCTCATATCTTGAATATGAGTAAAATTATTTTATGGCTAGCCCTTTCTTTCTGGCTCATTTCATCAGCATGATAATCTCCATGAGCAAATGTTATAACTTCATTTTTTCCTCACAGTAGCATAGTATTCCTTTGTGTAGTTTTATCACAGTTTTTTTTTTTTTAGCCTCTCATTTGTTGTTGGCATCTGGTTTGTTTCCAGATTCTAGCTATTATAAATAGTGCTGTGGTTAACAGTAGTGCAGAGGATGATTTTGTATTGTGTTTGTGTGTTCCTAGGATATATCCTTATGAGTGGTATTGCTGGATCATATTGAAGCTCAATTTCTAGCTTGAGGAATGTCCATATTGTTTTCCAAAAAGACCGGACCAGTCTGCTACCCACCAGCAGTGAATGAAAGTTCGTTTGTCCCAGCATTGGTTGTTTTTTTTTTTTTTTTGTAATGTATGCTGCCATAAAAATTAGGCAAGAAAAAGACATCAAGGGAATCCACATAGAAGGGAAGAAGTAAAGCTCTTGTTTGCAGATGGCATGATGCTGTATTTAGAAAATCCTAAAGACCCCACTAAAAAAACTTGGCTGCTTGCAAGGCAAACACCGGGCCCCAGAGTCTTTAAATATAAAAGTCTGATACCAACTATAGCTAAAGTGTGAAAAAGTTTCACCGGGACCTTGAGAATGACTGGAGTTGGATAGACTGGTATGCCTGGAACCCAGAGTCTGTCTTATGCCAATAAACTTCTGGGGTGAGGCCTTTTTGTAATCAGGTCAAGGATTTTTTTTTCCATTTTCTCCATTTTTCTGGACGTATGCAAACATTGGCGATTGCCACTATCACACCTTTACTATATTTTTTTACTCTTATCCTTTAAGGAAAAAAATAGAACTTACTGAACTTAAAAACAAATTACTGTAGTAGAATGCCTGTCTCGAATACAGGCAGAGGGTGGGAAGTGGGGATGAGGTAATGTTGCACTGGTGAAGGAGGGTGTTCTGGTTATGACTGTAACCCAAATATGATCATATTACTTAAATAAAAAATATATTTAATTAAAAAAATCTTCTAGAAACAATAGACTTTTATATTAAAGTCCAGGCTTTGTGAATACACAAAAATCCAACTATTTTCTATACATAAAGAAAGAGAGAAAAAGATATTTAAAATCTCATTCACAATTGTACCTCAGAAAATCAAGTAGCTTGAAGTCAACAAAAGTGGTGAAAGAACTATATAAAGAAAACTATAAACACTCTCAAGAAATAAAAGAAGATTCAAGGGAATAAAGACATATAAACTGCTCATAGATTGAGAGGATTATCATCATTAAAATGTCAATTCTTCCTAATGCATTGTAGAGATTTAATGCAGTCCCTATAAAAAATCCCATGACATTTTTTAAAGAAGTGGATCATACACTCCTAAAATTTATATGGAGAAATAAATGTACATAAATGGCTAAAGCAATAAATAAATAAAAAGATGAGAAGAATAACTGTCCCCAACTTTAAAATCTATTATAAATCAGTAGTCATTAAAACAGCATGGTATTGGAATAAAGACAGACCCTCAAATTAATGGAATAGAATTAAATATCAATGGAACTCAACTGAAAAGAATTGAATAAAATAAACTTATGTAGGTTTATAAACAATTAATTTTTAATAATGAAACAAAAACACAAAGTGGAGCAAGGAAAGCCTCAACACCTAAATTGGGAAAACTAGTCAATTATATTCAAAATAAAGAAATCAGACTTTCTTTCACACCATGCACACATGATCCAACAAATCCCTACCAGTGATCTCTGAGCTCAGAGAAAGCAATAAAAAATAATACTGCTGGGTGTGTTCCCCAAACCAATAAACTATTAAGTTTACTAATCCAATTTGGAGACCTTAACTTACAATATAGTTCAACAATAAGGAAGTGTACTTTTAGTAAAATAATACCAGAGATAACATTTTAAAATTAATAGTGTAAAAGAAATATTGTTATGTTATAAAAGTAATATAACTTAATGTGTGAATGCATGCATAGTAAATGTAGCCAAACTTGACATAATTCAGGAGGAATTTTAAATCTTTTAGATAAATATCAATAGAATAGGATGCCCATCCTCTACTTATACAATTTTAGATATATCGCTTTTTAAAAAGCAAATTTTCTAATCATTCTTCACTTCTTCAGATCCTAACCCTATTACATGTTTTAGGATTAGATTCCAATAATTATTCATATAATATGAAAGCCTATGACATAAGAAAAACTAATAGTTTTTAAATAAAGTATAAAGGTTGTGAGGTAGATAAATCTTATTTCACTAGCAAAGCTAGAAGACTATATATAGAGTGCAATCAAACAGAGAGCTAAAAAATAACAGAATCAAGGTGCCATTGAGTTTCTGATTTTGGTCCTTGTGATTAGTGAGTATTCTATTTTATTTGGAAAAGACAAATCGTCAATATTCTTCTTAACTATAATGACATAATCATTTTTATTTCCTAATTTGGTTAGATTCATTGTCTATTCACTTTTATCAAAAGACACATGAGGGCCTGAAGAGATAGCACAGCGGTAGGGCGTTTGCCTTGCACTCTAACAACACAAGAAAGACCTGCGTATGATTCCTGGTATTCCATATGGTCCCCTGAATCTACAGGAGTGATCTTTGTGCTGAGAGCCAGAAGTAATCCCTGAGTACTGCCTAGCGTGACACCAAAACAAAAACAAAACAAAACAAAAAAGAAACATGATACACAATAGTACTTCTGTTTAATTTTATCTTGGAGTCACACCCAACAGTACTCAGATCACCCACAGGATTGACAATCTTTTAAGTGCATACTTGAAACTCCTTTTGGCTAAGAAACTTGAACTTGCCCGTTCCTGTGTGAAGCTAATTAGCAGTTGGTTATAATAAACCCACTATCTAAAGAGCAGAGAATAGGAGGAATAGACTTATCAAAGGATAAGAAAAGGGAAAAAAGTTAGCACGGAGGGACAAGACATATGTGGAACATGATTTATATAAAACCTTTGCAAAGTTTTCCAAAGAATATATTCAGATAGTTAGTGTTCATTGTCACCTCCTATATATTGTCATCCAAGTCAAGATGACAATAAAGTATTATCTCACACCAGTGAGGTAGAATATATCAAAAATACTTCAAACAATCAGTATTGTTAAGGATGTAGTGAACTATAAACCTCATTTTCTGTTGCAAGGTGTGTCATCTGGTTTAATCTCCATGGAAGATATTGTGGAAGTTTCTTTAAAATAAATAATAGGGGATAGACACATAGTAAGGTAGCTAAGTTGCTTGCCTGTATCTGGCCAACTCCAGTTTTTAGCCAGGACCACATATGATGTGAGCTCTGTCAGCAGATACTTTTGGGCACAGAGCCAGGTTTATCTTGATCACAACTAACTAAATTTTCAAACCCTGTCTCCCAGAGAAAGAAAATAATCAACCTTTCATATGACTCAGTAAGCCCACATTTTAGCTTCTACCCCCATGAAATAAAATATATCAAATGAAAGATGATTTATATGCATACCTATGTTTATTGCATTTTAGTATACTAACCAGGATATAGGAAAAACACCACATGCCTAGTGAGAGATGATTGTACAATGAAGTTGTACAATTAAGTTGTTGCAAAAAAATATAAAATGTATTCATTCACTTCAATTTGTTAGAAACTGGGTATTATTGTGTGAAAGGAAATACTCAAAAGGAAATGGACAAATACCACATGATCTCATTTACCTGTGATATAAAAAGAGCCAAAAAAGGAAATAGATTTAAAAAAATAAAAAATCATTGGTGCTGGATTACAAAACTAAGATGTTTCAATCAGTGAAAGAAAAGGTAAGAAGAGATGTAAAAGTACTGAAATACTTGTAAAAGTGAAATACTTGTAAAACTAATATTGGTGGAAGGCATTGGGCATTTTGGTAGCTATATGTAGAAGCAACTGCACATAAATATAATAAAAATTCATTATTATATTCATGTAACTTTAAAATAATGATAAAATGTATTTAAAAATAAAAATACTTCTCCACACAAAATTTTTGTCTGGATATGGAGGGAAGACATATTATTTGATGGTTCTCTTCTAGAAACTGTTAAGTCAAGACCTTGCTTCTATAAAAAGGTAAGATCTTTGCTGACACCTGTCAGTTGCTGTAAGGGAGTAAATTTATCACAGTAGAAAGAGAAGGAGAGAACAGTATTTACTCCTTTAGATTTTTATTTGGACTCCAAGACTTCTAGATAATACTGAAAGTGATTTCAAGAGGTAGTAATCAAATATGGTGTCTTTCATTTAAAAGAATATAGAAGAAAATAGGTCAGGAGCCAAAATATTTATTGTAGCTTTGTAGAAAAATGTATGTTGAAATTAAGTCTTAATTCATAAACCTAATAGTTCATATTATTTATATCTCTGAATTTATTTTTATATTTTACATTTAATAAAGTTCATCCTAGAAACCTTATTGCAACAGCACCGAAGGTTATAAAAGATTCTGATATCTTGGGGCTGGAGAGATAGCATGGAGGTAAGGTGTTTGCCTTTCATGCAGAAAGTCAGTGGTTCAAATCCCAGCATCCCATATGGTCCCCTGAGCCTGCCAGGAGCGATTTCTGAGCATAGAGCCAGGAGTAACCCGTGAGTGCTGCCAGATGTGACCCAAAAACCAAAAACCAAAAAAAAAAAAAAAGGAGATTCTTATATCTAGATCAAAATGAGATAGATAGAGAGATCCACTTGTCTGAACAAAATTTAGGATCAGATTAGAGTTACATGCAGTGTAGAGCAACTGTGATAAAATATCCACAATGAAAATTATGATTTGACCTGTTTTATTTGTCTACTGATTCAGTTTCATTATGCCAATCTTAGATAAAGAGCTTTTCTTATACATCAAAAAGGAAGGAGAAATGCCTCGATTCTAGACACACAATACCATTCAAGTTTATAATAAAAAAATTTTAAAACAAAATATCAAGGCAATATAATTTAATATAGCTCTGTACATTTGGATATTTTCAGTGACTTAATTGAAGAAACAACTCCACTACTATTTGTCGGTCCATAAGGAACTGAGGAAAATCATGGCTAAAACTGCATTTAAAACAAGATAATTATTTTAACGATTATAAAATAACAAATAAAAAGCCTTTTAATGAATTCATCGTGTTTGGAGGCATGTTAAATGTTATTTTTCAATTACATGATTAAAATAAAAAATCAAGTTTCAATGCAGCTATTCCATTATTATAAATGAGAGCTAGAATTACCTATTGGCTTTGGCCAAGTTCTCTTTAAAAAATAATCTTCTAATGCATTATAAATTACTATAAATTCCTCTGTAATTAATAGCTGAGGATACAAAAATTGTATGCATTCATTATATTTAAGTAAACTATATATAAGTTTTTCTTTCTGTTACTGTTTATAAAGGGAGAGGAAAAACAGCTAAAGTCTTACTGCACTGGATTTTAAACTACCTGCTATGCAAACACGCAAAATATTTTTATAAATGAAAACAAAATAGACATTTTCTGGTCTAATGAGCTATTTCCATCAAAATAAATCCCCAAATGGAAGTTTTATAAGGCTCATGACAAGCATTACAATAAAGCTTTATGTATTTTTGGAGGCATTGCAATGTCCCAGTAATGTATGAAACTTGAATGCCAGCCATACAGCTGCAGCAAATGTTTTAATAGCTATATTCTTCACTTCTAATCAGAGAAAGACCCAGGAGCCCTGAAAATAAGCAATTGTTCAGTAATAGTTCAGTCTCCTACTACTCCAAATGATAACTTCCAAAATGTTGAATCTTTATATTTGTTATAGAACATTTCAAATTTAGTTATTTCAGAAAAATAGAAGGATATTTCAGGTTCATTTTGTTCAGATTATTCAAAAAACTTATTATTCAAATTATGGAATGTGATGAAGACAAGAAAGCGTTTAATAAGCAAAATGGTAAGTTTTATCTGGTTAAATACACAACCCAACACACTCACACACAGGCATGCATACTGAAATAATATTTCAATCATTGATTGAAATTCTCATAGTATGTCATTGGGAGTCCTAGTACCCAAACAAGTGTAAGATCCCTTACACACTCTAACCAAGTATGGTGTAAGCACTGCAACAAAGTGTATAAACCCTGTTAACACCACAACCAAATATGCAGCTCCCCAACATCACAACTACAACCAGCGACCACAAAAAGAAGGGAAGAATGAGCAAAAGATTCTGAGTGCTCATAACATGTTTCTTTACCTTGATTCTGGCTACATGGTATGTTTAATGGGGTATACACAAAAATGGACACATTTTACATTTAAAATATCTTTAAAGATAGAAAATGGTCTAATACTGTCCTTCACTTATGTCAAACTAAAATGCCCATATGATCTAGGCAAAATATGGAAAAGAATTTAAAGACTGTGTTGAATTTCTTGACCTGAATGTGCAAATATGTCATTGAAAGGAACATGTGGGGCCAGAGAGATAGCGTGGAGGTAAGGCGTTTGCCTTGCATGCAGAAGATCGGTGGTTCAAATCCCGGCATCCCATATGGTCCCCCGAGCCTGCCAGGAGCGATTTCTGAGCCTAGAGCCAGTAGTAATCCCTGAGCGCTGCCTGGTGTGACCAAAAAATAAATAAATAAACAAACAAATAAATAAATAAAAAAGAAAGGAACATGCTTCTCAGATACTTGCTTTGACATGGCAAGTGACTTACAGGTCTTGTGATATCATACTTTCAAAAAGAGACACTAGTTTAGATTTTGCATACAGAAGACCACATTTAAAAAATAAAATAAAAATGTTTAAAGCTGTGTGAATACTCAGGGGCAAAGGATACAGGGTGCTCTTGACCTCAGCATTCTCAGCACTGAAAGCCAGTTGCTGGTGATAAGCCATAAGTTTGGGTGTGGAGAAATAAATGAAGTCACAGATGTTACATTCCATTAATCATTTACATAAAAATTCCAAGGAGGTGGCTCAAAGGACTGTATTTAATTACCCCATGGTAGGGTCCTTTGATCACCAACAAGAGTGACTTCCAAGCATCACGTTGGAAGTAGTTCCCCAAAACTGTTGGGTATTGGCCCAAAAAAGAAGCAAAATAAAACATAGCTAGTAATATAACTAATACCCTGACAATATTATTCAATATCTTTGTCAATGGTTTACAATATGAAGATAACTAGAAAACCTTTGAACCCAAACTTTTGTGCAAAAGTAGGCAAAAAAAGACAAGTGAAATTAGTTAGTTCCCTAACTGAACCACCCCAAAATGTATTTTTTACCTGTTTTCCTTGTGATTATCATATAATTGAATCCCATATGATCCAGCTATACCACTCCTGGGGATATACCCTAGGAACTCTAAAACACAATACAAAACTTCTGCACACTATCTTCATTACAGGGCTATTTACAATAGCCAGAATTTGGAAACAACCCAGATGCCCAACAACATATGAGTGGCTAAAAAAACTGTGGTGAATATACACAATGGTATACTATGCAGCTATCAGGAAAAAATGAAGTCATGAAATTTGCCTATACCTGGATAGACATGGAAACTATTATGCTGCAGGAAATAAGTCAGAAAAAGAAAAATAAATACTGATTAGTCTCATGGTCTCATGTTCTATGGATTTTAGAAAAACAAAAGAATAAAAGACTTGTAATGATGGGACCTGAGCAGTAGCACAGAGGTAGGGTGTTTGCTTTACTGTGCTGACTCAGGATGGACTTGGGTTCGATCCCTGGAGTCCCATATGGTCCCCCAAGCCAGGAGCAATTTCTGAGCCCATAGCCAGGAGTAACCCCTGAGCGTATGGCCCCCAAACAAAACAAAACACGAAACAAAGAACAACAACAAAAAAAGAAACCAGTCCCTTCATTGTAATTGGAAATAAATGTGACCTTTGAAATTATTCAGATGTTGTTTAGAAACTTAAAGAAAAATTAAAAGTTGACTCTAACAGAACATATTCAAGTTAGAAACAAAGGAACTTATAGCACTTTTACATGGGGAGAATTCAGGAACACTATTTTGTTTTCAATTCTGCTTATTTCATTATTTTATGGTATGGAATACTTATCAACTGAAGACAGCAAGAGGAAAAATGAGCAAAAGCAGTAAGATAAACACTTCAGAAAAGAAAATATAGGAGGTACAACAAAGTTTAAAAATAACTAAAAAAAATAACAGGCATAAGCTTGTGTTTTTCTGTGCATAATCTAAATGATTTTGCCCAATTGTTTTATGGCTTAATAGGGATAAAATTTTTCATTTTTCTTTTATGGCATGTTTTCTTTTATTTTGAGATTTTCTACTTCCATTCCACCCATATTTTCTTGTCCCAAACATCCACATTTAATAAGCACAGATCCATATTCTGTATCATTCTGATTCTGATTTTTTCTATTACCATAATAACTACAATATACTTTTATCAAAATTGGAAAAATTTTATGACTAATAGTCCATTATATATATATATATATGTTCATGTGATATATATGTGTAAATCCAATAGTTTCTTGATTCATGCATCCATCAGTAGAAACATGCTGACTTCATGTCTTGGGTAAATGCTATAGTGAACTTGGGAGTGCCCATATTTTTTTAAATTGGAGTTTCTTACCTTCAGATAAATACCCACAACTTAAATTGCTATCATATATGGTAATGTCTGTTATTAATTTTTTGAGGAAGCTCCTTTTGTTTTCCTTAGTAGTTCTACCAGTTTGCATACCATATCAATGTATAAAATAGTTTTCACCACATATGTCTAACACTTCTCATCTTATTTTTTGATTAAAATCTGTATAAAATATGCTATTTATTAATATTTTCTCTGACTAAATATAAATTGTTTTTATTTTGTTGTTCACTGTGCAGATATCTCGTTCAGTTAGATAGAACTCCACTTTCTTATTTTTCACTTATGTTGCTTTGAATTTTTTGTATGTTTACTTCTAGGCAGTTATTTTTTATTTCAAATCTCATGTTCCATTTTTAATCCATTTTAATTGAATATCTTTCTGGGGGTCCATACATTGCATTGCTCAGTGGTTATTTTTTGTTTGTGTGCTCAGAGACCACACCTGATAGTGCCAGGAGGCCATTTATGATATCAGCAACTGAATTTGAGGTTGCAAGACAAGTGCCTTAACTTCGTATTATCTATTGTGCCCTTGAACTAATTTCTATGTTTGAAATAAAATGGTCCAGTTTCATTATTTGGAGAACATTCAAGTTTTTTTTTTCTCAATACATTTACTGTTTATTTATTTTGGGGATTTGGCCACACCTACTGGCACTCAGGGGTTATTCCTGGCTCTGTGCTCAGAAATTGCTCCTGGCAGGCTCACAGGACCATATATGATGCCAAGGACTGAACCTGGGTCCATCCTGAGTTGGCTAATTGCAAGGCAAAGGCCCTCCCTGCTGTGGTATAGCTGTGGTCCACATTTACTGTTTAAATACATCTCTCCATATTGCATTTTTTGGCTTTTTGTCCTGAGACAATCATATATATATGTAGACTTGTATCTGGATATTCTGTTCCACTAATGTGCATGTCTGTTTTATTGCAATGCCATTTTATTTTGATTCTTATAACTCTGAAAAATATTTTGAAGTCAGAAAATATAGTATTTTCAGATTTTCTCTTATCCCTTAGAATTGCCTTAGTTTTTTCATTCCAAAGCTTAACAGTTAGCTTTATTTCTGTGGTAAATACTTTAAAATTTTGATATTTTAGTTGTATAAATTTTTGAGTAGTTTAACAATAGTATTTTTCCAGTATATTATAATGGAAAGCTTTTATTTATTTTTATTTTTAAAATTAATTTCTCTTGGGGCCGGAGAGATAGCATGGAGGTAGGACATTTATTTGCCTTGCATGCAGAAGGATGGTGGCTCTAATCCCGGCATCCTATATGGTCCCCCGAGCCTGCGAGGTGCGACTTCTCAGCATAGAGCCAGAAGTAACCCCTGAACGCTGCCTGGTGTGACCTAAACACAAAAACAAAATTATTTCTTTTAATGCAGTTATTTTTAATATGAAAGATTTTATATCCTGGATTAAACTTAATTCTAAATATTGTTCTAAGGAAAGTCTCAGGAGCACACTTGAAGAAACTGGGAAGGCATATTATTTAAGTAAAAATTTCATCCTTTCCTGTACACATTCCAATCCCAAGCTTTTGAATGTATTGTTTAAGACAATGAAAACTATACTCAGGGGCTGGAGAGATAGCATGGAGGTAAGGTGTTTGCCTTTCATCAGGAGGTCATTGGTTCGAATCCCAGCATCCCATATGGTCTCCTGTGCCTGCCAGGAGCAATTTCTGAGCCTGGAGCCAGGAATAACCCCTGAGCACTGCCAGGTGTGACCCAAAAACCACAAAAAAAAAAAAAAAAAGAAAAGAAAACTATACTCAGTGCCAGTTTTTGCTAACATTGTATAAAATCATTGATTGCCAATCACTATGTTTAATGTTTTAATTATCCAATTTACATAATGGCACTTAAACACTATTTCATATTTCATATATAGCTCAAATGTAAAAAATGTAACACACAAAAACCATAACTTACTTTGCATATCTTAACTTATATTATGCATTTTATTATGCATTTTTATTTTTCCCCACTCATAGAGAGGAAATTGCTTGAATACTCCATAGAAGCAACAAAATTATTTAATTTATATACTTTGAAACTTATTTTCAGGGCCAGAGAGTTAGAATTGTGGGTAGGACATTTACCTTATATGCAGCCAGACTTGGTTAGTTGCCCCACACTGTATAGTCCCTGAGTCCATTAGAAATGAGTCCTAAGCACAGAGTCAGGAGGAATACCTCAGTGTGACTGGATGTTATCCAAAAGCAAACAAAACAAAACAAAATGAGTGATTCTCACTATTTTAAAATATATATACCTACTGAACCACAACCACAAACATAGACACCATGCTCAAACCCTGAAAGCTCCATAGACTTAACTCTTTTCTCACACCATATATAAACCGAGCTGTGAAAGATTATAGCTACACTGGCTCATGCAGGAGAAATCTGACCATCACAGGAGGAGACAGTAGGCTAAACCCCCACCCTACCAAAGCCATGCTTGCTGCCTTATTATCCAGAATCACCATTTTTCCAATGACCCTATCCCATCACTAACCCTCTACAATTTCCTTAAGGGACACCAATCTGACCATACTTCAGGTATGCCAGTTTATATCACCAGGGTTTTTTTTTGGAGCAAGTATCCTTCCCCTATAAGTTCCTTCTTCCAGAAAGCCCTGGCAGCTGAATACATGCCCCAAAAGTCATAACATCAATAATAATGCTTTAAATTTCTGAACAACTTCATTTATTTGCAATTGTCATCCCTAAAGGAACACCCCAATTTAACTGAATAGATAGCTAACAACAAGAGCTTACTATCCTTCTGTCATTGTATTAATGACTTCATTGGAGATACAAGAATTTTCACAAATGTACTGTACTTTTTCTTTTTTCTTTTCTTATTTTTCTCTTCCATTATATATTTTTCTTTATATTTTCAATAACTTTGAATTCATTTATCTGGAAAAAAAGTATTATGATCAACAATGTCAACTATGTGAAACATTTTCTTTAAATAGACAAAAAAGAAAGAAAGCAAAAATTATATATATATATCTTGTGGGATAAAAGTCTATTGACATTATGACCATAACCAAGAGATGTTTCATTAATGACAAACCTTTCTTTGTTTTCATATTTTTGCTTCTTATAAAAGTATTTTAATAAGTTAATTTTTATATGTTAAACCAATATAATTTATAGAAAATAGTTACTCATTGAAGAAATTAGAACCAATACTATAAACTCTTGCTTTATCACCTTATTTTAGTGAGTATGTTTATAGATAAAGAAATGAGAACTACTTGACTAGTACTATTTGCCTGTTTGCTATTTCTTGATGGGAACTGACTTTCCAATAGTTCTGCTCATTAACAGGATGCTTATTACAAAAACAAAAAAAAAAGTGTCCACATCAGGGCTTATTTTGAGATTCAACAGATAGCAGATGTAGGCACTCCACTATTTAGATATCTTACATATTCTAATATGTAGAAAACAAAGACTGGATTTAAATCTGTAAATTTGGCTCTAAGTTTATGTTTTAAAACCTACTTAACTACTAACTAGGAAATGATTTATGAGTGACTGCTATAAGCACAAGATGTCATAATAGATGGGAAAGCATATTCAAAGTGCTATTGAAATATGACATTATTATTATTAGGCACATAAGTAAACAACTAGCAGATGTGGTTATTATCTAAAATCAAAATATTCAACTATTCACAGCAGTTTATAAACACATATAGAAAGAAAAAATCCTGTTTGAAAATGTAGGCATCTTTATAAGCTTCCATTCTAAAAGTACTACTTAAATGACAAATCATAAAATGATTTTATAGCTATTATGCTTTTATAAAATGTTATTATCACGATGTATTTTATGATGTTATTTACCAGAAACAAAGGTTTTCTAAATATAACCAAAGTATTAATTATTAAAATAAATATATCAAGATAAATAAATATATCTAAAAAAATAGCTAGTATGCAACTAGAAAGAGTAATAGTACCATAATAAATGTCACATAAATTTATGCAGTAAAGATGGCTTTATTTTATATATTGTACAGATAGAAAAATACTCTATTTAATCATGTAGATTTATTTTAGCTACTTCTTATAAATTAAAAACCAATACAATAATTCATAATAGTCTTTATAGTAACTTTTTGCTTACAAAATGCATAAAAAATTTACATTGTAAAGTAAATATTTATAACTTTTAATGATAAACTTTAACTAACTCTGGTCTAAACATAAAATGTCAAGACATTAGCATGTTACCACACACATATGAAATCATAGTCATGAAATCAAACCTTACTAACAATATAGTTCCTCAAACCTTAATATCTGACTGCTTCACAGTGGATTTGAAAAATAATTGTATCCTAGCTACTAAAAAATCTGTGATGAAAACATTATGTCATTTTTAAAAAAACAATGGTAAAATACCATACTGTTATTCAATTGCAGATGTAAGGCAATTATACTATTTCTGAAACTTGATGGTAAATTTTTTACTCTTTTGTGGATAATCCCTTTTTAAATAAATTTCAAATAAATTTGCTATTAAGTTTCTCCCCTAATTTTTTTAATTTAGATCTCTACTTCATGTCTATAAGTTTTAACTTTAAAAATGAAGTAAATATGAATTGGCTTTTGGGCACTTCAAGTGTGGTGCTGGGGGTCATTTTCTGTGATGCTCAGAGGATGGCATAGTACTGAGAAAATAACTGGGGCCTGCTGCAGCAGAACATATGAGCTGTCTCCGTAGTCCCTGGATAATCAAAAATTTTGTTCCTTCAATTTGCCTTAGGCGAAAGTAAACTAAAGTTTTTACTACCACATTTTCCTGCATATAAGATGACTTTTAACCCATTAAAAACTTCTTAAAATATTGAGGTTATCTTATACAATGGTATACTGCATGCTGAAACTTACTCCAGCTTCAGGAATGAGTGATCCGCCCCCTCTTACTGCAGCATCCCATCCAGATGCCAGGCATCATCACTCAGTCCTCTGCTTGTCTTGATTCATCTTTCAGGGCACACAGAGGAGCTGAGTTACCACATCTCATCCAGCCCACCAGGTATGCGGCTTTCCGGTGCTCAGTCCTCTGTTCAGCTTTTATGGGACACAGAGGAGGCGCTCTGTCTCCCTCTAACTGTCCTATTAATCACTGCACCCCAGCCAACTGCTCTTGGAGGAGCCCCCCCCCCCCCCCCCGTGTTCTCACTGTAGATCACAGTCACTCACTACAAATGGCAAATGTAAAATGGTTGTTGGTACTCCAAAGTCTAGCTTTATTAAACATATACTGTTAACCTTTGAGGGTTCTACTCTTTTTCTCTTGTGTTTTGTAATTTCCATTTAGGGTGCATTAAAAGAGAGGTATCTTATAAGGCGAATTTAGCCCAAATCCTATATGATTTTTGTTTGTTTTGGGGTCACACCTGGCAGCGCTTAGGGGTTACTCCTGGCTCTATGCTGAGATATCGCTCCTGGCATGCTCGGGGGAACATATGGGATGCTGGGATTTGAACCACCAACCTTCTGCATGCAAGGCAAACACCTTACCTCCATGCTATCTCTCCAGCCTCACTATAGCCCAAATACTATATTTTAACTGAAAAAGTACTGGGTCATCTTATATGCCGGAAAATACAGTAATTATATCAATCTAGCTGAGAATTACAACTGTTTTGAAGATTTCAACCCAATTTTTCCATTAGCTAAAGTAAGATATTTACATCTATCCACTGCTCACTACCTCTGATAACACAGGTAAAACTGATTTATTATAATTGATTGCAGAAAAGTGGTGAAAGTTATCAGATCATATAAGAAAGGTACATCTGTATATATACACATTCATATATCCATACTATATAAATAAATCTGTATATATACATAGTCATATGTACATACCAAGTATTGATAATAATGGGAAGAAATGGGAATATTTATGCACTGTTGATAGGATTTAAATTGGAGGAAGCACAAAAAGTTAAACACAGCAGTATCACATTTTATCAATTTAACTATTTACTAAGTAAAGTAAAATAAATATGTAACTCAAAAATGCATCTTCACTTTCATCACAGCATTATTTACAGTAGCAAAGATATGCTAAACAAGTTATTCACTGCTAAGTGAATGAATGAAGAAAAATAAATATATGCATTGCAAATACAAATGGGCAGGAAATTAAAGAAAAATACAATAAATAAAAACTGTGTTTTTATTATGATTAAAAGAAGAGAATATTAAGGAGGTGAGAGTTCAGTGCCTAGTAATTGCTTGAAATATAGAAGAGTGGTCCTAATGGAAGTTCTTCGGAGTTGGTGAGATAACAGAGTTACTAAGACTCTGAAGATAGAGAATACCAGATGAAGAACAGTCACCAGAATGGCAACAGTGTGAGAGCATGAGTGGTGTATACTAGGAACACAAGAGCAGAATAGCAGAAGCATGTGGTCAGGGGAGGAAAAAAAATAAATATAATTTTAAAAACTCTGTGCAGTGTAGGAGAGATAATACAGTGTATAGGATACATGGTTTGAATGTGACAAACCAGGGTTTGTTCCTTGAACCTCCTACATGATTCCCCAATCCCACCAGAGTCATACTCGAGTGCAGATACAGGAGTAAATGCTAATAAGTCAGGTTTACACCCCCACATATATATTAGATTAGATAGAATTGTTTATTTAAAAGCTATTTAGCTGTTCTAAAAGCAATGCTAGTTCATTACTAACTCAGTGACAGAAATTCCTAGATTTATAGACTACATAAAGATATTCTGGATACAAAACTGCTATTTTCTAACCAACCAAAAAAAACAAAATTCATACTCTGTACATGATTTTTAAATTAGCATAATGTACACAATCCATCAAGTTGGATTTCTCGTGTTCCAATAGCTTAACTGCTTTTTAGTCTGTTCAAACTGCCATAACAAAGTGCGACAGACTGGATAATGTCACAACAAAAAAGTATTTTTCAATTTTCTGGAGGCTAGAAGTCTGAGATTCAAATACAGAATAGTTAGAGACTGGTAAAAGCTCTCTTCCTGACTTGCAGCTGACCATTGTCTCCAGAAGGTTAAGAGGAGAGTGAGTAACAGAGGTAGGTTTCTAGGGTAATCTCAGTATGAGAACCTTGCCATCATTTCCTCATCTAAATCTATACCCTTTCTCTAAAATTTCATTCATCTCCACAGTCTGTCAGATTGGAGCGAAGGTTTCAACATATGAACTTGGTGGTGTTGCAGATATTTGTTTGCTTGTTTATTTTAGCCATATGCAGCTTCATGACTTCCTCATGTCTCTGCACTCAGAGAACACTCCTCGTGGTGCTGGGATCATATGATTAATTTTCGGATTGAACCTGAGTCTGCACATGCAAGGCTAACAAACACTTTATCCATTGTACTATCTCTTCAGTCCTGATAACATTTGATTTTGAGAAGGATACAATTCAATCTATTAAACAGAATATTGAGGAATCGGAGTGGTAGCACAGCGAAAGAGTGTTTCCCTTGCACACGGGTAACCCTGGAAGGACGCGAGTTCTATCCCTGGCATTCCATATCGTCCCCCGAACCAGGAGCAATTTCTGAGCACAGAAACAAGAGTAACCCCTGAGCACGACAGGGTGTGGCCCCAAAATAACCAAAACAACAACAAACAACAACAACAGAACCCTAAACTGAATACCGATATTTAGTTGACATATTTACTGTTTTATATACATATATAATGCATACTTGTATCATATACAAATATGTCCTATAGAACAATAATATAAAATAATTATAAATTAGAGGTAATCCCTGGCTCTCTATTCAAGGATCACTCCTTGCAGGTTCGGGTCCCAGGGTTCAAACCCAGGTTAGCCACATTCAAGGCAGCACCCTGCCCTATATACTTTCATTCCAGCCACTCTAACAAATGTTATATTTTCCTTGAAGTACTTTTACAGTTTTTAGTCAAATGATATATTGTATTTTTAATTATAGTTAACAATATATGCTATCCAGACTGATGCCAGATAAAATAGTAAATCATGTTATATCTTCAAAAAAATTGTGACTTTGAGATATTAAATTACTTTTTATTTAAATTAGACATATGCGATATATAATTAATTGAATTTCAAACTCTACTAAGCCCATTTGATATACTTTCTAAACACTTGTTGATTTGCTACTTAGCAAAAACAAGAAGATATAGACTCAAAAATAATTAGCATTACTTTTAATCATTATCAAAGATGTAAACCTCCTTGCAAAAACTATTGGCACCAGAGTTAGCATATAACACAAAGTCAACAGATTCAAGAATTTCTAAATACTCTTATTCTGGCCAAACTTATCAATAAGAAAGTGACAATAATTTTACTGCTATTTACATATTGGTCTACACTGACATGGATTTGCATAATGTATTGAGGCTCTATGCTCTAGAGAGTTGCATTGTAACATATTGGTGCTTAATGAACTCTGAAAAAATTGATTTTCCACAGAGTAAATTAAGGAATGCATTATAGCTGTTAAAGCAATCTTAAGGGAAATCCGAAGCTTCCACTGCAGCACCATGCTTAGTAAGTAATAAATTACATGTTATACTTATTTGCCTTAATTCATGCTAATTTCGTCCAATTAATGTATCACAGTAATTCAGAAGCCTGTCACAGGAGAGCTAATTATTTATTGGATTTTTGTGTTCAGCTCCCTAGGAGTCTACTAGCAAACAAACTTGCGACTGTCTTTCTCCTAGGTCCACAGTGACACTTTTATGTCTTACTGTGGGGAAGAAAGAATATTTTTGCTCCTTTTCAAAGTTTTAAAAATAAATTTCAGGGTATCCAGATAAGATTCCTCTATTTTTGATAGGTGAAATAATTTTCCAGTCTTCCACTTTGTTAGGAAAATACCTGCAATCTTTTCTTATCAAACTATTTCCATTTATCAGTTATATGTTTAGAGCTAACATTAAGAAGAAAGACATTTTTAATTTGCCTACAATGAAAGATTTTAAAAACATTCCTACTGACACCTTGGATTCTCTCTTCACAATCTTGACTCAATAGTGGACTGCAAGCTCTCTGGACCACATAAGCCCACAAACATAATTAAGAGAGATTCCTGCATCCCTTTCTGAGAGTAGACCTTGAGCAGTCATATTTGACCCTAAAACAACAAAAGCAACAATAAAAAAGCCAAATTAGTTAAATTTAAGTAAAATTAAAAGGCCTTGCACAGTACCTAAAACCATTATTTTGGAGAAAAAAAACCACAATGACAATTTATATCAAATTTTCAAAATTTGATATATTTTTACTGTGGTATATTGTTATTCCACAACCCTTAAAATGAATTATTCATAAGATTAATTTGTGCAATTTATAACTACAAATAATATGGCAGTTGCTAAATAATTTGCACACCGTGAAAAGATGCAAGTATCAGAATCACAGAAGCAATACTTCGCAAGCTGTGAAATATTCACTATCTTTTAAAATCCTGACAGGCCCATGTACTCTTAGACAGCTATTTGTAGAGTTTGAGAAGCATTTGATCTTCAATTTTGCTCTTTTTTGTGGGTAAGGGAAAACACTTGTTTACTGATTATCATTTCCCAGTTAAAAAAAAAAGAATGAATGAATGAAAGAAAAAGAGAGGTTATGTTTTAAAATAGATCATGCAGTGTGTTTCTCAACAAGTTCACAGAGGTCCAACTTAATGGAAGCTGAGATATACCACTGTTTATTTCGTGATTTTAAGAAAAGTTGGTCTTTGCAACTCTCTTATTGATGAGGGTGGGAAAATGATAATAATATCTTTGCATTCAATCCACTTGTCCTGACATGGACTGCTTATTAGTCCATAACTATTTGAATATCTGAGAATCAAAAAACTTATCCAAAGTCTGGGCCCAGGGTGATGGTGCAAGCAGTAGGGTGTCTGCCTTGCACATGCTAACCTAGGATGACCTTTGTTCAATCCCCTGGCATCCCATATGGTCACCCAAACCAGGAGTGATTTCTGGGTGCATAGCCAAGAGTAACTCCTGAGGTTCACCGGGTCTGGACCCAAAAGTCCAAAGTCATGCACTAATCTGCCTTCCCTCGAATGATTACTTCTTTTCCAACTGACACTAAGTTTTCAGTTTATTTCTTTAAATTACAATTTAGAAGGTTAAAATGAACATGTCACTTTCTGGTTCTTTTTTTTTTTTTTTTTTGTAGGAAATTAAGGAACATTTTATTATGGAAAATAGAATAGAAGAATAGAATAGAAATTTCTAGTGTACTATTGAAAAGTCGTCCTCTAAGAAAATACGTATATGTGATTAAAATATAAACTGATTATTTTAAGCTATTTCTGTCCAAGATATAAACTTCTCAACTGACATTGTCCTACTACCCAGAATTGCAAATAGTAGCTTCAAGAAGAATTTTAAGTCTAAGAGCACTTATTTACAAAAAAGGCTTGAGATTCAGGGAAAAAATAGTGTTGTTGTTGTTTTTCAAATTCAATTCAAGGAAGAACTGAACTTGAGAGTTACTGTGGGAAAAATGAAGATGAAGGCATTGGCTAAAAATTAAAGTTAAGTTATATTAAGAAGTATAAAATACTTTTGATTAAGCATAATTAGTCACTGATTCAGTCTCCTGGCAGAAATCCCACAATCATCAGTCTTTGTGATCAGGAAGTTTTTTAAACAATTGCTTGCTTGATGTTTTCTTAAAACAATTATATGTTAGCCTGTAACAAAGTTCTGACTCGGGTCAAACAAGACAAGCAAGCATTTTCTCTGGAGGTTTACCAGGCTCTATTTGAAAATAGCTCCACTTTTAACAACTTTTCAGAAGGCTATTTCAAGTGACTTTTTAAATAAAAGATTTGAACTTTTGCCCTCCTGACTCAGTCTTTGTATATACTTGCTTTACATCAACTTTGACAATTCTCGGATTTTAAAAATATTAAGTCCTGACCAAATGTTAAAGAGATCATTAAAATTTAACTTCATCAGTCTGTGCCCTTGAGATAAGATTTTTTTATTTTTCTGAATTCCAAACATCTTAAGCCATATTTAGTAAGATAGACTCAAGATCTGTGTTTTGTTCATCCTGGAGCAGAAACGTCTGCTCACTACTGATCACATGTAATCATCTTGATCACATGTGACAGTATCTGTCCTTATGGCCATCTGTTTTTTCTTATCAGTGTTTGACTTGCTTTTTATGACTTGGTTTGGGTAGGGGACAATAATGTTCAGACATACCTGAGGTATGAATGCAATATGTGCCATGGACTTAGTGGGATCTATGTTGGCTTTATTTGATTATAAGGTTATTTTAGGCCTGAACCACTTAAGTGAGAATGAGGTATCTCCCATATTTAGGTGGTTTTATTTACCTCTGAGTTCATTCTAAGAATGCTATTTTTCTATTTTTTTATTTTTTTTTATTTTTCTTCTTCAGTTTTACCCAAGTCCAAAAATAATGGCCAAGTCATGCAGTATGCTTTCCTCCCTCAACACTTATGTATGAAAAATAAATTCTCATCAATTTTATTCAACAAATTTAACTACACCTTGTTCCTCCCTTAGTCAAACAGACCCAAACATTAGCTTATCACTTGTCCTATTTTTGTAACTATTTCATATTATAGAACTTAAAATATCTTTGCTACATAGCCATGTTCATAGCAGGACTATTTCTAAAACCTAAGATCTGGAAACAATTCACAGATGAGTGTATAAAAATCATTGTTAATATTCACAATGGAATATATTCAGCTCTAAGAAAAGATAGTCTTGAATTTCATTATTGTCTTGGATGGAAGTGAAGGGCTTCATGCTGAGTCAGAAGGAGAAATGAGAAGGAGAAATGACTCATGAAATGAGTCAGAGGATAAAATATAATACCGGTTTTCTCATATATTTAATACCAAGGAATATATAAAAACATGAAATAAATGCATAGATGTTGATAATTGAACTGAAGAAGGCAGACTTGACAAGAAGGGACTTTGAAAGTATCTTGAAGAGATATTGGCACACATGATAATGAGATGCAACTAACATTATAAACCTAGAAATAAATGATAGGATTGCAAATCATGATCTCAGTAGAAAAGTTTAGATTATAATAATTACATATGTCTATATTCTCTCTGCTTAAGACATTACTATTAAAACTGAGTGATATATGCCTCTAGAAGGCTAAGAAAGTAAGTCAATTCTCTTTCACTTTCTCTTACACACACACACACACACACACACACAGACACACACACACACATCCTATACATACTCAAATAACCAATTAAAGTCACAGAGAAGTCAAATATAGCTAGCTCTATTTTTGAGTGAAATATAGAAAAAGCACTATTGGAACTTTTAAAATAATGTGTCTATTTTAAGGATAACCATTTGCTTATTGTTATTTTATGGTAACCCAAGTTTTCAAGCTATAAAAAGCTGTCAATATTTTATATCTCATTAAATCTGCTGTGACAACATTTCAAGATTTTAAATCATTTGAATCTGTATCATAAACAGTGATTTTAATTGCAATTCTTAAATTTTAGTCCTGCTAGAATTCATATAAGTATGCTTACATATAAATATGTAATATATTTATGCATATATAACTGCATAATGACTTCATTCCACTATATCAGGTCACTTCATTAACATAGATAGGTAGGTAGCAAGGCATCTGTACTATTTAAAACTGATTCTATAAGAAAATCAGAGTAGAAAAAATTTAAGTCAAGTCAATAGACTGTTATTAACCTTAAATTTAGCTTATAAATTTAAATTTAGTTTATAAATTTAAGGGACAGAGTACACATAATGTTTCTATTTTAGGGTTTCATCTATAAATATAAACTTTTTCTGTATATACAAATGCTAACAAATATTTCTTATTTTATTATTGATACATAAACACTTAGATTCAGGAGAACTGAAATGTTTTTATAGGGAGATATTTATAAAATATTGGGTGATTAGAATAAACAAGAAGAGTTAAGGGTGTTTGCATTTTTTTCAAGCAGTCTTTAAGTATCAGGAAGTTAAATGGCTGGTGGTGAGAAAGAGAACAGTGGATAGAGTATTTGCCTTGTAAGGGGCCAATTCAAGTTCTATTCCTGACACCTCATATGGTTTTCTGAGCTCCACAAGGAATAAGCCCTGAGAACAGAGCCAGAAGTAATTCCTGAACATCACTAGGTGTGTTCCAAAAGCAATTAAAAAATGACATTTTCTCCATCTCGGAGATTGGCCCACATATCCACCTGAAATATATATTTCAGTTTCGTCCTTTCTGGAGTAAACCCTTGAAAACAGATCTCTCTCCCCTTGTCCCCAACAACACTGATTGTTCTTGTTCTTTGTGATGTTTCGTGGCATGAGATGATACCTTCATTTTTTTAAATTTTTATTGTGACCAATGTGAGCTACAAGTTTTCAGTTATATTTTTATATTTAAGGTACACAGTGACAGTGAAATAAGGCCATTTCCACCACCAGGTGTTTGCCCTCCCTCGGCCCCTATCCCCAACATGCATCCCAAACCTCCTCACTTAGCCTCCTGAACTGTTAGTGTAACATGTCCCTTTTGTATACAACTTGTAGATTGTATATCTTGATTCTGTTGTCTTTGATTTTGGTTTTGGTATTTAGGTCTGATCACTTTTTATTTCTACTCAATGTTCATGCTTCTGTTTGCTCCTGGTACCATCCACTTTTTTTTTCTCCCTCAATTTATGAGGCAGAACAGTTTTATTCAAGTTCTGTGGTTCTGTTGGGATTAAAAGAAAAAAAAGCTGGGAGTAATCCATCTAGGAGCTATCAATATCAATTTAAAAGAAGAAAGGGAAAAGTGAAAAACAACACAATAACAAAAACAAATAAAAACAATCAATGACAAAAAACAACAATGACAATAAACAACCAAAACAACAACACCAACAAGAAAGAAAGAAAAAGAAGAAAAGAGGGCTGGTATGGCAAGGTATTGTGTTTTTGTTTGTTTTGCATAGGCACAGTTAGTTGATGATTAGTGATGTAGAGCTTTTTTTCATGTATCTTTTGGCCATCTGTATTTCTTTTTTGAGGAATTGTCTGTTTATTTCTTCTCCCCATTTTTTAATGGGGTTACATTTTTTTCTTGCTAAATTCTGTCAGTACCTTGTATATCTTATCTGATAAATATTGTATATTGTATATCTTATCTGATAGATATTGGGTGAATAGTTTCTTCCATTCTGTGGGTGGTCTTTGCGTCCCAGTCACTATTTCCTTTGAAATATAGAAGATTCTCAGTTTAATGTCATCCCACAATCTTCCATCTGAAGGTTCAATGAATTACTGAACGTAAAGTTAAGATATTAGGCCTTATATATTTACAGTTAAGGAGCAGCCACACAAAAAATCTACTAATGACAAAGGATATGTGATTTTTTTTTGGGGGGGCACACCCGGCGGTACTCAGGGGTTACTCCTGGCTATATGCTCAGAAATAGCTCTTGGCAGGCACGGGGGACCATATGGGACACCGGGATTCAAACCAACCACCTTTGGTCCTAGATAGGCTGCTTGCAAGGCAAACGCCGCTGTGCTATCTCTCCGGGCCCCGTGATTTTTTTTTTTTTTTGATAGCATCCTTAACCTAAATCCGAGTCCATGATTTTACTGTTGAAAAGTTAAGACCATTTATAAATCTTAAGGCACAGGATTATGATCAGGTGATTTTATTTTATGGAAAGTATTGTCTTATGGTGGAGTTGGGAAAAGGAGAGGAGAGGTGCTAGGAAATCTAGTTAATACAATTTTTTATTTAATATATCACCATTATGAGAGTGACCAGTTACAATAGGAGTAACCAGTTGGAATGGCTATGATAAAAATGATAGTAGACCTTAAAAGAGGACACAGTAATAGGTAAACTTCTCTTTGACTGAACACAATGAGTTTTTTTCTTAGACTATAATCTCCAACAGAGAGCAGTGTTTCAGGAAGGTGGCAGGAAGAAGCAGCAGATCTCACCCATGTTTATATGGCCAGAGAATCAAGGAATTTCAAAAGGAATAATAGCAGTAAGAACCACTGAGGAGTGACAGACCACAGATCTTAACAAGAGACCAGCATGTCAGGGAGAGTACAAACTATCTAGGAACAGAACCAGCAAGAAATCAGTGTTGAGGAAAGAAAGCAAGGATGAAGTGTAGGAGTTGGTCATAGGACATACCTTCATAATGCTGTGAGATATCTAAAGTTTTAAGAACATAGTATAAGAACATACTTTTGCATGAAATTTTTACATATGTAACTCAAGAACATACAGAAGGATTAGGACAGTTTTGTGGCAATATCAGGGATAACTCTAAAATCTATTTGTCAACATGCACCAATTGCCATTTATACAGAAAGTGCTATTTATTGATATTGTTTATTTCTGGTATGGTAAAATGAGCACTGGATTTTGAATAATGCATTTCCTAATAATTTACAATTCTAACATTCTTTTATTTTCAGTTGAGTTCTAGGTATTTCACAGCTAGCTTGTCTAAAAGAAAAAATTCTTATTATTATATACAAATATTCTCACATACACATCTATAGTAATGGCTCATTTCAATTTCTGAATATATCCTAAGGTTTTTATAGTTGCTTCATTTTTTTTGCTTTAGATTTTATCTTCCCAAATAGCTACTTTACTCTCTCTCTCCACCTTTTTGTTACTGATCTCTTCTAAGTTATACCTTCTCTGACTTAAAATTTTAAAAGGCAATTTACTAACCATGTCCTCTGATGGGTCCTCTTCTCACAAGTTTTTTCCTATTTCTAGTATTTTCTGGAATAGTGTTTATTTCCCTCATAAATTATTGTTGTCAAACAATCCCCTTTAAAGATGGAGTATTTTTGTCTCTTTTATTTACTCTTATGTGCTAGAATTAGAAGAGTGATATCTGGACAATAGTAGTTCCTCAATGTTTTTGAAATTGAATAAAACACCATTTAATATTTCAGACTGAAATCCTTAATTTTCTATACTTTTTCATTTATAATCTACATTCATCCTAACTGTTAATAGCAGAAAGTTATTCTTAAATATAATTACCAATATTTCTTCCTATGATCACTCCCTCTTTATTTCCAAAAAATGAATTATCTTTCAACTATTAGAATATTCTTCTACATTTTGGGCCCGGAGAGATAGCACAGCGGTGTTTGCCTTGCAAGCAGCCGATCCAGGACCAAAGGTGGTTGGTTCGAATCCCGGTGTCCCATATGGTCCCCCGTGCCTGCCAGGAGCTATTTCTGAGCAGATAGCCAGGAGTAACCCCTGAGCACCACCGGGTGTGGCCCAAAAACCAAAAAAAAAAAAAAAAATTCTTCTACATTTTATTTGCCTCTACCTGCAACCTATGATATTACTGTTGTCTATATTCCTAAAATTTATGTTAATTTTGTCAATTTCTATATGATAGATTTTGTTGGTTCACTATTGCCTATGAGGAAAAGCCTTTCTTAAACTTCTATTGTTCAATGTACTGTTCTTCCTTTTAGACTAAGTATCAATTTTAAAAAGGTTCCTTATTTCTCCAGAGGGAGTCACATCATCTGTGTTCCTACCACTTTGCTCATAATTCCATTATAATACATTAGTTCTTTTGTCGAAGGGCTTTTAGTAAAACTTCATAATGTCTCAGTTACATTAATAATAACCAAAGAGGAAAAGGGTAAAAGAAAGAACCTTAAAACTTGATGGAGTAGTCAGGTGACATAAAATCTCAAAAATACACAATATTCAAGTGAAAGAGTAGCATGGCTTTCTAAAATATGTTGTTCAATATTGCTAGTAGATATTATGTAGAGACAATTTCATTGATGAGGCGAATGCTACTCTGTCAATAATATGACTAATGCGCTAGAATTTTGAGACACTCAGGTAAATGAAGGTGGGAAAACATAGAAATAAGATTTATCAAATATTAAATTATTATGTTACCTGAAAATAAGTTATATTGCCTTGTCCCAAAAAGCCCAGACACAGGATTAAAATGATCCAATCTCCGATAAAATTAAATTTGAGTCTGTCACAAGAGTTCCTGGACCCAAGCTAAAATCCACTATTGAACTCCTTCAGAAAGATAACGTAAAACCTTAAGGTCTATTAAATCTATAAATGTATAAGAATTTTAGGCATTATTTTGACATTGCCTAATAACAGAAGCACATCTATATAGGAAACCTTCAAGCTAAGTCAGTTTGTTTAAAATCTTATAAAACTGATTTTGCAAAGCAAGTAGCTGATTCTACTTTGTAGTCACTGGCATCCCATTTGAGGTATGTAATTGCCTTTTTTAATAAAAAATTTAATTTACTTTAGTTAAAGAACTTGTATCACAAATTGGCATAGCTGATCATGATACTTTTGTTTCCATGTAGGTGGGAGCAAATTTTTAAGAGAAAGAAAGAAAGAAAGAAAGAAAGAAAGAAAGAAAGAAAGAAAGAAAGAAAGAAAGAAAAGAAAGAAGAGGAAAGAAAGAAAGAAAGAAAGAAAGAAAAGAAAGAAAGAAAGAAGAAAGAAAAGAAGAAAGAAAGAAGAAGAGAGAGAGAGAGAGAGAGAAGAGAAGAAAGAAAGAAAGAAAGAAAGAAAGAAGAAGAAAGAAAGAAAGAAAAGAAAGAAAGAGAAAGATAGTAAGAAAGAAGAAATAAAGCGAGAGAGAGAGAGAAAGAAAGAAAAGAAAGAGAGAGAGAGAGAAAGAAAGAAAGAAAGAAAGAAAGAAAGAAAGAAAAGAAAGAAAGAAAGAAGAGAGAGAGAAAGAAAGAAGAAAGAAGAAGAAAGAAAGAAAGAAAGAAAGAAAAGAAAGAAAAGAAAGAAAGAAAGAAAGAAAGAAAGAAAGAAAGAAAGAAAGAAAGAAAGAAAGAAAGAAAGAAAGAAAGAAAGAAAGAAAGAGAGGGAGAAAGAGAGGGAGAAAGAGGGAGAAAGAGAGAAAGAGGGAGGAAGGAAGGAAATGAGAAGAAAAGAAAGAAAAGGAAGGAAGAAAGAAGAAAGGAAAGAAGAAAGAAAGAAAGAAGAAAAGGAGGAGAGAAGAAAGAAAAAGAAAAGAAGAAAGTGAGAAAGAAAGGAGGGAAAAGGAAAGAAAAAGAGGGTAAGAAAGAGAAAGAAAAAGGAAAAATGGATGAATGAATGAAAAAAGAAAATGAAAGATAGACTGAATGAAAATGAGAAAGAAAGAGAAAAAGAAAGAAAATGAAAGAATGAAAGAAAGAATGAATAAAGGAAAAAAATAAAAAGAAAGGAAGAATGAAAAAGAATGCAAGAAAAGGGAAGAAATCTGAAAGAAGGAAAAAAAGCAAAAGAAGAAAAAATAAAAGTCCAATAACAAGAAAATTGGAAGATATTTTCATATCTTGCAAGGAAGTCATTAGGTCATTGTCAGAGATGGTTTAAAAGCTTTTATTGTTAAATGGCCATTCTGTTATTTGCTTTTGAACATTGGCATCTAAATTGTTGTATACCTAAAGGGGTGATAGTATTTCACACACACACACACACACACACACACACACACACACACACACACAAACTTATTTAGGAATTCCAAGTTCTATTGCTGATGCAGTTGCTTTTGTGAGCTGTGTATTTGACTGCTAGGGTTTTTAGAAGTAGGAGAAGGTGAGGGAAAGTTGCCACAGTCACTCCAAAAATAATCTGGTGATGTTTCAGCCCCAATATTGTCAAATTTGGGGCAGATTGGTGTCCTGAAGAGATCCATATTTGACTGGTGAAGCAGGACTATTGGTGAAATGGAAGTTGTGGGTGATGGGTGCAGCAGGTGTGGCTTAGGTAGAGCTGTTATTTAAATTTCAGGAGTCAAAAATTGAGATATGATCTAGAAAGTAATTATCTTAACCTGCTGCTACCTTAAGTTCATGACTCGAAAGACCAGCAAGTATATTTAAGGATAAGATCCCATGAGGAGAAGATTCTGTAAGAACAAACATGATGCTATGACACTGAATAAAAAGATAACCAAAATTCTAAGCCCTTTTCCTTGACTATACCCTATCATCAGTTTATTTGCTCAGAGAGCCTCACACTGAGGTAGCTTGAAAAAGACCTAAAATACCTTCCCAACCCAACTCATAGCAATATTTAAGAGTTCATTGAATTTTATCTGAGTATACTTACTAATTAATATTCTATGAGTAGCATAAAGTTTTAGCATGTCTTACTATTAATTGCTTGAGTTATAAGACAGAGTATTTTGAATATTAAAAGTAAAAATCCTAGAAAGAACGAAACTTCAAAGAAAGGAGTATTTCCAGAAATTGGCATAACGTATTTTCTGGCGTATAAGATGACTGGGCGTATAAGATGACCCCCTAATTTGGCAGGTAAAACATAGGTTTAGGCCTATATTCGCTGCTTGACAGGACGTTCCTGTGCTGCAACTGTATGTACCACAGTGAGCCAATCACAACAAGCAAAGGTTCAGAGGTTATACTATAATAGACTTTCTCTCTGATTCTGGCCAATCTGAGCAGACTTTTGACAGTGTAGATTTGGGTCCAGAACATTGTCTAATTTGCATGCATAAAAAGTCTGCTTGGATTGGCTGAGTTAGAGAGGCGGTCCAAGCAGCCTTGCAGTGATTAGTGCAGGATCGAGTTGGAAAATTCGTTTTGTGGCAATATTCAGACAATTTTTGTTTAGCGGCATATTGAAACATTTTTTGGGATATACTCGGTGTATAAGATGACCCTCGATTTTTGATTGACTTTTTCTTGTTTCAAAAGTCGTCTTATACGCCAGAAAATACAGTATATGTGGAAAATAACTAAGCAATATTTATATTTTTAATTTATGCATATGACTGATTTAGATGAGCAACTAATTTGGAATACTTATTCATAGATGGATATATAGAATGTTGTTAGCACAAAGAAAAGTAAGTAGAACTATGAGATTCCAAATATTCTATAACTTATGAGAAACAGTAGAATGCTAATTTTAAACAGATAGTGCAGCCGAGTAATGTGTAATATAATTTGTAGATCAATTACTAAAATTTATATAAAGATATAGACAGAAGATAAATTAAAATGATAACAAAATAATTGTATTAATTCAAAAGAAGATAAGAAAGAAGAATAAAGTATCTGCTGAGGTAAGATATAAAACACCAAGTGGAATGATTTGTTTAACAGAGTTACTACATACTTTCCTCTAGAATTGTTTTTATACAATAGCACAAAACTAAGGACATCATAGATAAACCTGAGAGAGAAAAAACAAGTTGTGTTTCTCTCCAGTTACTAAATCTTTACTGTTAGTAAATTTTGTCTCTGAGTCTTCTATACATTGCCTTTGAAATTCTTCAACTTTCAAGAGGACTCAGTCTTATCCACAAACAGAGTCTGTTCAGTTATTTCTCCACCAGACAATTATAGCCTTGTCTTAAAACCAAATATGGATACAGTATAAACTCAAATTGAGATCACAGGTTTTACTAGCAAACTATGATTCATTCTTGACTCATTTTTCACAGTATCTCAGTGGGTTGGATGGTGGCTTCCAAACATATGTTCAGGCCTAATTCCCAGAAGCTGTGAACATTACTTTAACTGGTAAAAGAATCTTTGCAGAAATAACTAAGTTAAAGACCATGAGGTAAGATTATTGTAGAATATCCAAAAAAGACTTAAATCCCATGGCACTAATAATCATTATAAGAGATGCATGAGAAAAATAAGTAGGAGAAAAGTGGGCATAGTGACCAAATACAAATTGTAGTGATACAACCACAAGTCAAAAACGTCAGTTGTCACCAGAGGTAGAAAAGCCAAATAGTGAATTTTCTAAAAGAACTCCAAAGTGAATATGTTTTTTTGTTAGATTTGGAGCATCTAGTTATTATTGCAATGAGAGAATATATTTCTGCTATTTGAAGCCTAATGTGTAATAAATTGTCAAAGCAACACAAGTAAACTAATAACTACATTTTAATTATTAGAACATAATATAAGTATACCTCATACCTCATAATTTATGAGGTAATTGAAAATATTGATGCATACATCACATAAAGGTTAATTTTGGTGATGCTTAATACTAGTTAAAGTCTTATTCAATTCCAAATTTGTAATCACATGCCGGCTAATTTTGAACAAAAGAATGAAATTTCTAAAGTCACTGTGGTTAATTTCTTCAATCTAAACTTAGAACTGATATGTTTTGCTCCCATTTATCTACAATAATTCCTTTAGGAAATCTATTGCTCTGTTGCTAATTTTAACTATAGTCCTTGTTAAGTGCTCTAGGCTTATAGAGCAAAGGGTACTGTAGGGATGTGAGAATATATTGTTCTCATATTCCAAAGAAATGTGCTAATGACAGTCTTAAAATAAAGATTTTTTTAAATTAATTACTTTATTTAGCGGCTGGAGTGATAGCACAGCTATAGAGCATCTGCTTTGCATGCTACCTCTCAGGACAGACCCAGGTTCAATTCCTGACATCCCATATGGTCCCCCAAGCCTGCCAGAGCAATTTCTGAGCTCAGAGCCAGGAAGAACCTGACTGCTGCTTGGTGTGGCCAAAAACAAAAAAAAATATTTTATTTATAATAATGGTTATAAAACTGTTCATGATTGAGTTTCAGACATATAATGTGTACCCATTCACTAGTGCACATTTCCTACTACTACTGTCCCCAGTTTTCTAACACATCCACCCCCTGCCTGACCCTTGTTTGAACTATGTATCTGCTTTTGTAAAAGAATTGATTTCTCCCAAATTTAAGTCTACTTCAATGTGGTAATATTTTCAAAGTATTCCATTTAGCTCTCACTCATGCAATATATCAGAGATAACAAAGATTGTTGTTCACTAAACATACTCTCTTAGCAAAGTCAATGTGGATGACATTAGGTTTCATTTTCTAGAATGAATATTGAATATGACATCACTTCACAAATTGTCTTAAATAACTTAAGCTATTCTTATGTCAATCATTGTTATCTTTTTAGAATTTTGACTCATTATTTTAGCCAAATGTCCAATGAATTCATTGAAAGGATCAAACTGCTTCAATAATCTGCAGTGTATTGCACCAGGAAAAAAAAGCAATGGAATAAGCATCAGCTCTGCCCCCTAGGCTCAAGCATCAAAGGACCATTTCTACCTTATCAGTTTTGACTGAATATATAAAAAAATGAAATAATAAGGGGTAGACAGAGAACATATCACTTACTTTACAAATTCCCAAGAGTCTATAATTATGTTAAAAGACAAAATCAATCAGGGTGTTTCTCTATTTCCTTATTAGAACAGGACCACACAGAGTGAGCATCAATAACAAAATACAACTGTAAAAACAAGATTTTGGCAGGAAAAGGAGGTGTGAGGAGGAAGGTGAGAAGGGCATATTTGAAAGTATTGCACCTTATTTTTCCTGGGAATAGTTGGTGAGTCAATAACATAAATCAAGAAAATACTTTAAAGCCTCCATTATCTTGGAGGATCATTTATTACTCATATAAGAGGTCATCTTGATATTCCATGAGTGAACTCCTGAATGTACAATAAGTGTGACTGAATTATCAAAGAATAAAATAATGTATTTACCTCTTGCTTTTTCTTTTCTTAGGGAAAAAGCAACTACTGAGTGATGTATTTCAAAACTCACTTGGGTAAATAAAATTCCAGAAATTGATTGTTCTTCCTTAAGTGCTTTAAAACCAAGGATCAGAAAATATTATTTCTGAATTTATTAGTAAGTTTTATTTAGAAAATAAAGTATTTTATTTAAAAAATATAGCACTGTCTCAGTAGTTATGCATTTTCTACACATCTAAAAAACTGTAGGTGTGTGCTAATGTTGTTTTAAAATATTTTATTTCTTATCAGTATATTTTAGTGATGTCTTTCATAATCGTATTTGATGCAAAATTCATTGAGAGTAACGGTGGTAAATACCTATGCAACATGGGCAAAGTTTACTTCTAAAGTGGTAAATAAAAATTTCTAAAATATCAGACTTCAGATGAAAGCCATGTCTATTAGAGAAGGTAAACATTGGCTTTGGAAGAACAAATGGAATGTTTCTTAACAGGTTTGGCAAGAGGAGTGGAAACTATTTCTCATACACTTTTTTTTACTTGAAATGGATAATTTGTGAAGGGATAAATTAGTGTAGGAAAAACAAGTTGGAATACATTGTAAGCAACAGTTTAATGAGTAAACCATCCACTGGTTCCCAGAAACTGTTAGGCATTGAGAGAACTTGTCACTAAATATATGGCAGTGATTACTCTGAAAACCTCATTCAACTCAGAAACATACAGCTCATTATTCCTAGTGTTATGTTTGAGTATTTTTGCATGTGTACAAAATTTGTCCAGAGCCTGGAGGTTAAAATTTTTCTTCCATAAATACCTGGATTATCAGTGTGTCTGAGTTTTGCAAACACATGAGAAGCCATAATTCAGTTAGACATATTTTTGTTATACAAATTTTTAATTATTAAACATAATGAACTGATAATAAGAACCTAAACATCTGTCATATACCTGATTTGGAGAAAACATTGAGACAATGACAGTTATTGTTTTCAAGCTTAACTATTTCTATGAGGAATTAAAATTAACAATCAAGTAAAGAAATAAAAATAAATGTGTTACATTAAGTAAAATAGAAATTCATAAAAAAGAAAACTTCTATAGATAACACCTTGGGAAGTTAACGGTTGGGTTGACATGAGACATATTAGGACTACTCTGTGATTTTTATTTAGGCTTGGGATGGGCTGAGGTTGCTCCTGGTTCTGTGTTCAGAACTCTCACCTAGAAATGATCTGGAGAATCATTTGGAGAGAATCACTGTGGTGTCAGCTACCTGTAAGACATGCAATTGCCTTATTTCCTATACTACCTCCCTGGCCTGTGTTTGTAATTTTTAAGAGAGAGAATCAGATCCTTTAAACTGGAGACAACTGTCTTTTTTAAATGACTATGACGTGATATTATAAATATATAATTATAAAACAAAACCTATTTTTTAATTCATAGTATAAGTCAAAGAAAGTTTTGCCAATCTCTGCCAAGTAGGATTAAAATAAAAAAGTAATGTTACTCAACAGTGAGGAAAATAAGGGGTATATTAGAATCCCTGGGAAACAGAGGAAGTAAGGTTTTCCACAGTTAACCTGATATCTTCTATAGGCTAGAAAAAGAATATTGAGAGAAGAAAATATTGAGAAAAGAGGATAGATGAGTTAGCAATATTTTGGAAAAATAGCTACAATGATCCAAGGTTGGGGAAAAGCAAGAATAGTAGACTTTCTAATATTCAAAAGGAAGAAAAAAAGTATGAATTTAAGTCTAGAAAACTAAAACGATTCTCTATAACCACCCTCATACTCCATCTTTCTTTTCCTCTGACATGTATACAATCATTTTCTTCACATGCAATTAGAAATTCTATTTTGGAAAACATGTAGAATTCAATTTATGTTTCATGTCGTGGCATACTTGCTCCTTTTAGGTTTGCATTCTGTTTACCATTCACAGGCAAAAGAGCATATTAATTATAGAAACAAGATTTTTTTTTGTTTGTTTTGTTTTTGTTTTTGGGCCACACCCGGTGATGCTCAGGGGTTACTTCTGGCTATATGCTCAGAAATAGCTCCTGGCTTAGGGGACTATATGGGATGCTGGGGGATCGTACTGTGGTCCTTTCTAGATTAGCGCGTGCAAAGCAGACACGCTACCACTACCGCTCCGGCCCCTAGAAACAAGATTTCTTAGTAATGTGTAAACTTAAGGACAAACACATCATGTCTTTTTGCAAAAAGTATGTGAAATGAAAGCAAGATAATGCCTTTTCAATTTTCATTGAATGTTCCTTGGATGGCTGTTGAATGAGAATTATATTTAGAAATCTCAAGTCAAGTGGTATTGAATTGTCCCTTCCTACTTGTGGGTTACCACTTTTTCTGTGCAGCTCTGAAAGTTGTCCAAGAATCTGTGTTGCTTGGCATCAGAGAAAAGTTACCAGATGTAAACCCAAAATTTTCTACGGGAAGATGGCATAAAGAGAAGTGAGAATTTTCCAGCCTGACCAGTTCACAGACTTAACAATTCTGCCCTATAGAGTTGCCATGAGAACTAGTTTTACTCTCATTGTTT
Organism: Suncus etruscus; assembly: GCF_024139225.1. Lineage (NCBI taxonomy): Eukaryota > Metazoa > Chordata > Mammalia > Eulipotyphla > Soricidae > Suncus > Suncus etruscus. The sequence continues at coordinate 123,818,539 of NC_064848.1, read as the reverse complement.
CTCTCAGCGTTCTTAATCAAAGTCGGATATGTTGTCACAAGTTGTTTTTACCTTGGCATGCTGAGGTATGATTTTAAGTGCCAATAATCTGATTGTTTCCACAGTAATGTGACATTTATTTTTAAAAAGACACAAGTGGGCCAACCCCCAAAGACTCTGGACTGTCAGTGTCAGTTTTAGGGGAGTTAGCGATGCCACTGCTAGTTTTGACAAAGAAGGTAAGTCAAAAAATATAATCATCACTTTTGTCTAAATCACTAGAGCATATGGAAGGGCTGGGAAGTACCAGAAATAAATTATTTAGTACTTAGTGCACCTTTATATTCAACACTGTACCACCTAGACAGAGCCTTTAATTCTGTAGAAAGAAGCAATTAATGTGAAAACACAGAGACAGGTTTTTTGCTGGGTAATTTCACTTGATTAGAGTAGAATTTCAACTGTTATTTTGAAAAAAGGAACAAAGATCAGAGCAACAGATTAAGGAGCAGGAGGAAGAGCAAATAAGAGGGCAAGGATTGAAGTAACAATACATGCTCACATCTTGACAATTTAGTCTACAGTTCCCCAATTAAGGCAATCCAAAAAAAAAAGAAAGGAAAAGTCAACCCCACAAATATACTATTTTATATGTAATAATCCCTAGGATGAATTGCTAAACTTAATGACCTGTAAAAAAAAAACATCTAATATGTAACTCTTAGGACTGGGATAGCATGAAGACTGCTCAAATTAAATATTGTCCCCAAGAACTCCAACAAAAGGCAACAAATAATAATGGACAAAACTGAATAGTTACAGAAGGAATTGTGATCTTTTAGGGAAAGTAGTCGTTAGCTGATATATCATTTTCAGCAAGCTCCATAGACTCGATCTATTCTCAAAAGAGATGTAAACCAAGTTGTGAAAGGTTATGGGTACTCCAGCCATGCAGTTAAAAGCTGACAATCTCTGGGGTAGAGGCAACTAAGTCTCCACCATGTCAAAGCCATGCCAGCTGCAGTCACCACCCACAATCATTGCCTCACCAAGATTCCTTCTTCACAAATACGAATCTGTAGAGACACCAAATCAACCAAAGCTTCAGGTATGCCATGATTTGGGCTGGCATTACCAGGACTTTTTTTGGAGTGACTTGGGCACCCTCCCGCTGCCTTCGTGTACTTCCAAAAGTTCTAGCAACTGAAAACATGTCCCACAAAAGCAACAGTATCTTCAATAATCCTTGGAATTCCTAGATTTTCAAGTGCATTTTTTGCCAAACAACTCCAATTTTTTAATGTTGTCATGCCTGTAGGAACACACCAATTTTGGCACCAATGTGTATCTGAAGTGAACTAATGTTCAAAAATAAAAGAAATAATAATCATCAATAGCATCAAGAGCTTATTAAACTTTCTGACAATGACTAAAGGACCACATTGTGATAATTAATGCTTTTTACATATTTTCTTATTTTTATACTATTTTTCTTTTTCTTTCTTTTCTTTTTTTCTTTTTTTAATAATTTTCTCATATTTACTTGGATACAAATGTATTATGATCAGCTATGTCAATTATATGGTTGTTAATATTTAAATAAAGTAATTAAAGAATTTTGTAAAGAAGTCATACATGGAAGATAAAAGAACTGGATAAATAAAGGCCAATTCTTATAGACAAGTAATATGCAATCTAGCTGAAGTCCAAGTCCTATCAAAATGCTAAGGACAAGCTTCTGTGGACTCTTTGATCACTTACAAATTCATTTTAAAGCAGGACAATTTTATTCCCTATGCATTTCTTCATTACCACCTCAAAGACAACTATGAGTAAACAATGAAGAGAGTACGTGGAAAGTTCTAGAAAAAGGTGATCAATGGGTAAAAGGGCAGAAAGCAATGAGAAAATTTCTGAGATCCTTCAGCAGATCTCTCCGGCAGAGGGTCAACCTACTCTGAAGAAAAGGATTATGACTGGGTATTGAACATGAGATTTCAAACCTGCGATTTAAAGAACACTTTTTTTTATTATTTTGTTTGGGGAACCAAATCCAGCTCTGCTCAGGGAGTATGCCCAAGCAATTACAGTCAGGAATTACACCTTGACAGGCTCAGAAGGCCATATGGGTTACCAAGGATATAGCATGAGTTGACCATGGTAAGACAAATGCCATATCTGCTGTACTATCTCTCTGGCCCAAAAAAACTAGCTTTAAAAGCAAAAAAAAAAAAAAAAAAACCCACAGAATTAGATAGTTATAGGAGAAAAAAATATTGCATTGAAGTTACAGAATCTGAATAAGATCATGTTAAAGAAAATAAAAAGAGAATACTCAATATGCAGTATCTGATGTTTAAAATAATAATTGTTTATTGAGCCACGTCCCATCTCTCTAAAAGGGTAAATCTATGAATTTCCTTAAAACTTATCAATTGTGGAGCTAGAGTGATAGCACACTGGTAGGATATTTGCCTTGCATGCAACAAACCAGGGTTCATAAGGTCACAGTCGTCTTGGTCTGGAAACACAGCCATGAGTAAGCTCTGAGCACTGCTGGATGTGGCCCCATAATAAAGCAAAACAAAAATACATAAATTGAAATCCTATTTCCAAAGTGATAGTAGAAAGAAATGAGGCTTATGCAATAGTGGAAATGGAATACAGGCTGGAGGATGGAGGCATTATGAGTGAAATAGTGTCCTTACTAAGAGAACCCAGGCAAATTCTTTGCTTTGCATCAAGTGCAGACAGGGAGTCAAGAGGTTATGTTTTGTATTTGTATTTCGGCCACACCTGGGGTTAACCCTGGCTATGTGCTCAGAAATTGCTCCTGGCTTGGGGGACCATATGAGTAGCCGGGGGATTGAACCACGGTCTGTATTATGCTATCGCCCTGCACCACTGCTCCGGCCTCTCAAAAGGTATTTTTGAACTAAGAAGTGAACTCTAATTAGTACTCACATAGTCTATCTTAATTTTGGATACATAATATCCTAAAACCATGAAAAATAAAGGTCTATAGCTTGATCAGCTATCATTTTTGTGCGATTTTTTAGGTAGCCAGAATAATAAATTCAGTACAATAAACTTAGAAACACTATAGATCTTTGGTAGTGAGATGGATTCTTTATTTTTATATTTCCTTGTCAGTAACTTGACATTCTACTAAAGTGTCTATGTGGTCTTTATTTACACAGATAAAATTGGACATCTTTCCTCAAACCTGATCACTATATCTACATTCACCATAATTTCTTCCTGGAGCAGAATTTAGCAGATTTATTGAGATACAATTCATAAGCCATCTAATTCATCTAAATTGTATTAAAGTTTTTACAATAACATAAAATTAGTATAAGCAATGCCATAACAATTTCATCACTCCAAAAATAAGCCATGCATTTAACTAGTAATTTATTTACATACACCTCCTTTACCCACCAGTTCTAAACAGTGCTTTATATCCTCATAAATTTCCCAGTTCTATGAAAATAGAATAAATTTCTATGAAATACATTTTCTATAGTAATAGAATCATACACATGTTTCCCTTTATCTGGCAATTTTTTTTCTTTTAGAATCACTTAAAGTTTCTTCAAGATTGTAGAAAGAATCAGCACTTAATTTCTTTGTACTTTCTTTCTTTTTTTTTTTAATTTGGAACACTTCACGAATTTGCGTGTCATCCTTGCGCAGGGGCCATGCTAATCTTCTCTGTATCGTTTCAATTTTAGTATATGTGCTGCCGAAGCGAGCACCTTTGTACTTTCTAATTAAAATTTATTATAACAATAGCACAGTAGAATAAGAAAGATAATATTCAAAAGTAAAAACATTTGCTTTGCACATAACCAACCCAAGTTCAATCTCTGGCACTAATTAGGATACCCTGACTTCTACGAGGAATGATCCCTGAACGCAGAACTATGAATAAGCCCTGAAGACCAACGGGGTGTGATCCCTAAATTATATTCATGCTAATTGGGAATCACATCATAGCTCTATGATCAACTTTGTGAGAAAATGCTATGTTGTTCTTCAAGGTGATTACAAATATGTTTTAAAATATTTTCAAATCATTTTTGAACACCTTTCCTTCTTCCTTCCCTTTCCTTTGTTGTTGCAGTGAACAGGTTCATCACATACTTGGCTGTGGCAGCTAAACATTTAGTTTCAGGCCTGAGACTCTCAGCCACAAATCTTATAGTTGGCAGGACACTTTTTTCATTGCACTGCCTGCACATATGTGTACCACATGTCACACATTTTTAGAGTGGTGCTGTCACACAGTCTAGTTGTAATGCTTGTCAGTAGTCACATATTCTAGTTGTAGTGCTCATATGCACAAGGCTCCTGAAGAAAAATTTCCGGAAGGGGTCATATATTAAATAACAAAAATATATTGTCTGAGAGCCTAGAGACACCTAAATCCAATATCAAAGTATTATCACTTCTGAGGGATAATAAATTGTAAGAGACAATTTATCCCTATTGTTCTCCTATTTTCTGGTGGTTTGCTGTCAATATTTAGTGTCCTTTGGCTTCTGTTGAGTTGATGTCTCTATTTTCATTTTCAAATGGAATTCTTATGTACATGTACAAATCCTTTTTTGTTAGAAATTTATTTTAGTTTTACAGCATAAATAAAAAGAAAAAAATGTAAAAAGAGACTTCATTCTCACCTTTTAAACTTCATATTTTTAATCTCCAATAACATCCCTTCATGTAAATTTAGTTCTATTATCAATGTCTGCTAGTTTATTTTACTGTTTACTACATTTAATTTTTATATTGCATACATGAATAAAATAATTTAATAATTTTACTTTACCTTGTAACTGATTTTATAATTTTGCTTTATATAAAGCATGTTTGTCATATATCTTATTGACCCATTATCAGATTATAATTTGCATATTTTTATTTCTCCCAAGTCATCTCCCATTCAGTAGGGTATTTTTGGTTCTATTTATAGCACTATTTGCTGAACAAAATCTTTCCAATTCAATACATTATTCATTGTTTATCTTTTCTTTTATTTTTCTTGGTCAGGGATCTATCTCTAATGTTGATAACATAAAATTTCTCACAATGTTATCTCCTATGCACTTCATGACTGGCAGTCTTTCAACAGAATTAAAAAGTAGGCCAGTTTTATCATTTTTTGTGTGGCTGTCCAATCTTCCCAATACCATTTGGTTTTTTTTTGGGGGGGTTGTTTGTTTGTTTGTTTTTGGGTCATACCCAGAGGCACTCAGGGGTTACTCCTGGCTCTGCACTCAAAAATTGCCCCTGGCAGGCTTGAAGGACCTTGTGGGATGCCAAGATTGAACCACCATCTGTCTTGGGTTGGCCACATGCAAGAATTGTCCTACCACTGTGCTATCTCTCCAGCTCCCAATACCATTTGTTGTAGAACATTTTTTTTCTCCATAGTATAACCTTGGATCATCATGAATGTGATGTTGATTAATATGTGGGTTTATTTCTGAACTTTTCGTTCTACTCTTTTGCACTATCCATTGTCCTTTTTAATTTATTAGTTTATTTCATATTTTTCTTGTTTGGTGGCCACACACAGGAGTACTCAGAATTCATGGCTATGGATTCATAGATAATTTCTGACAGAGTCTGGGAAACTATACATGATGTCTTGGATAAAGTTTGGGTCAGCCACATGCTAGGCAAAGACTCTGTGTGCTGTTCTATCCCACTGATTCTGATGTCTATTTTTATTCTAATGCGATAAAGTTTTTTTATTTAAACACCTTGATTACATACATGATTGTGTTTGGGTTTCAGTCATGTAAAGAACGCCACCCATCACCAGTGCAACATTCCCACCACCAATGTCCCAAGTCTCCCTCCTCCGCACCTAAAATCTGCCTGTACTCTAAACAGGCTCTCCATTTCCCTCATACATTCTCATTATTAGGAAAGTTCAGAATGTAGTTATTTCTCTAGTTAAACTCATCACTCTTTGTGGTGAGCTTCCTGTGGTGAGCTGGAACTTCCAGCTCTTTTCTCTTTTGTGTCTAAAAATTATTATTGCAAGAATGTCTTTCATTTTTCTTAAAACCCATAGATGAGTGAGACCATTCTGTGTTTTTCTCTCTCTCTCTGGCTTATTTCACTCAGCATAATAGATTCCGTGTACATCCATGTATAGGAAAATTTCATGACTTCATCTCTCCTGACAGCTGCATAATATTCCATTGTGTATATGTACCACGTTTCTTTACCATTCATCTGTTGAAGGGCATCTTGGTTGTTTCCAGAGTCTTGCTATGGTAAATAGTGCTGCAATGAATATGGGTGTAAGGAAGGGGTTTTTGTACTGTATTTTTGTGTTCTTAGGGTATATTCCTAGGAGTGGTATAGCTGGATCATATGGGAGCTCGATTTCAAGTTTTTGGAGGAATCTCCATATCGCTTTCCATAAAGGTTGAACTAGACGGCATTCCCACCAGCAGTGGATAAGAGTTCCTTTCTCTCCACATCCCCGCCAACACTGTTTATTCTCATTCTTTGTGATGTGTGCCATTCTCTGTGGTGTGAGGTGGTATCTCATCGTTGTTTTGATTTGCATCTCCCTGATGATTAGTGATGTGGAGCACTTTTTCATGTGTCTTTTGGCCATTTGTATTTCTTTTTTGTCAAAGTGTCTGTTCATTTCTTCTCCCCATTTTTTGATGGGATTAGATGTTTTTTTCTTGTAAAGTTCTGTCAGTGCCTTGTATATTTTGGAGATTAGCCCCTTATCTGATGGGTATTGGGTGAATAGTTTCTCCCACTCAGTGGGTGGCTCTTGTATCCTGGGCACTATTTCCTTTGAGGTGCAGAAGCTTCTCAGCTTAATATATTCCCATCTGTTAATCTCTGCTTTCACTTGCTTGGAGAGTGCAGTTTCCTCCTTGAAGATGCCTGTAATGTCCTGGAGTGTCTTGCCTATGTGCTGTTCTATATATCTTATGGTTTTGGGGCTGATATCGAGGTCTTTAATCCATTTGGATTTTACCTTCGTACATGATGATAGCTGGGGGTCTAAGTTCAATTTTTTGCAAGTGGCTATCCAATTGTGCCAACACCACTTGTTGAAGAGGCTTTCCCTGCTCCATTTAGGGTTTCCTGCTCCTTTATCAAAAATTAGTTGATTGTATGTCTGGGGAAAATTTTCTGAGTATTCAAGCCTATTCCACTGATCTGAGGGCCTGTCCTTATTCCAATACCATGCTGTTTTGATAACTATTGCTTTGTAGTACAGTTTAAAGTTGGGGAAAGTAATTCCTCCCATATTCTTTTTCCCAATGATTGCTTTGGCTATTCGAGGGTGTTTATTGTTCCAAATGAATTTCAAAAGTGTCTGATCCACTTTTTGAAGAATGTCATGGGTATCTTTAGAGGGATAGCATTAAATCTGTATAATGCCTTGGGGAGTATTGCCATTTTGATGACGTTAATCCTGCCAATCCACGAGCAGGGTAGGCATTTCCATTTCCTCGTGTCCTCTCTTATTTCTTGGAGCAGAGTTTTATAGTGCTCTCTGTATAGGTCCTTCACATTTTTAGTCAAGTTGATTCCAAGATATTTGAGTTTGTGTGGCACTATTGTGAATGGGGTTGTTTTCTTAATGTCCATTTCTTCCTTATTACTGTTGGTGTATAGAAAGGCCATTGATTTTTGTGTGTTAATTTTGTAGCCTGCCACCTTGCTATATGAGTCTATTGTTTCTAGAAGCTTTTTGGTAGAGTCTTTAGGGTTTTCTAAGTAGAGTATCATGTCATCAGCAAATAGTTAGAGCTTGATTTCTTCCTTTCCTATCTGGATTCCCTTGATATCTTTTTCTTGCCTAATCGCTATAGCAAGTACTTCCAGTGCTATGTTGAATAGGAGTGGTGAGAGAGGACAGCCTTGTCTTGTGCCAGAATTTAGAGGGAAGGCTTTTAGTTTTTCTCCATTGAGAATAATATTTGCTGTTGGCTTGTGGTAGATGGCTTCAACTAGATTGAGAAAGGTTCCTTCCATTCCCATCTTGCTGAGAGTTTTGATCAAGAATGGGTGTTGGACCTTATCAAATGCTTTCTCTGCATCTATTGATATGATCATGTGGTTTTTATTTTTCTTGTTATTGATGTTGTGTATGATGTTGATAGATTTACGGATGTTAAACCAGCCTTGCATTCCTGGGATGAAACCTACTTGATCATAGTGGATGATCTTTTTAATGAGGCATTGAATCCTATTTGCCAGGATTTTGTTGAGGATCTTTGCATCTGCATTCATCAGCGATATTGGTCTGTAATTTTCTTTTTTCGTAGCATCTCTGTCTGGTTTAGGTATCAAGGTGATGTTGGCTTCATAAAAGCTATTTGGAAGTGTTTCCCTTTGTTCAATTTCATGAAAGAGTCTTGCCAGGATTGGTAGTAGTTCCTCTTGGAAAGTTTGAAAGAATTCATTAGTGAATCCATCTGGGCCTGGGCTTTTGTTTTTTGGCAGACCTTTGATTACCATTCTAATTTCATCTATGGTGATGGGGGTGTTTAGATATGCTACATCCTCTTCCTTCAACCGTGGAAGATTATAAGAGTCCAAGAATTTATCCATTTCTTCCAGGTTCTCATTTTTAGTGGCGTAGAGTTTCTCAAAGTAGTTTCTGATTACCCTTTGAATCTTTCTCATATCAGTAGTGATCTCTCCTTTTTCATTCCTAATACGAGTTATCAAGTTTCTTTCTCTCTCTTTCTTTGTTAGGTTTGCCAGTGGTCTATCAATCTTGTTTATTTTTTCAAAGAACCAACTTCTGCTTTCGTTGATCTTTCGGATTGTTTTTTGGGTTTCCACTTCATTGATTTCTGCTCTCAGCTTTGTTATTTCCTTCTGTCTTCCTATTTTTGGGTCCTTTTATTGAGCATTTTCTAGTTCTATTAGCTGTGTCATTAAGCTACTCAGGTAAGCTCCTTCTTCCTTCCTGATGTGTGCTTGCAAAGCTATAAATTTTCCTCTCAGTACTGCTTTTGCTGTGTCCCATAAGTTCTGATAGTTTGTGTCTTGATTGTCATTTGTTTCCAGGAACCTTTTTATTTCCTCCTTGATTTCATCTCGGACCCACTGGTTATTGAATATGAGGCTGTTTAACTTCCAGGTGTTAAGGTTTTTCTTCTGAGTCCCTTTGGAGTTCACAAATAATTTCAGAGCCTTGTGGTCAGCGAAGGCAGTCTGCAAAATTTCTATCTTCTTGATCTTATGGAGGTATGTTTTATGTGCCAGCATGTAGTCTATCCTGGAGAATGTCCCATGTACATTGGAGAAGAATGTGTATCCAGGTTTCTGGGGGTGGAGTGTCCTATATATATCCACTAAGCCTCTTTCTTTCATTTCTCTCCTCAGGTCTAGTATATTCTTGTTGGGTTTCAGTCTGGTTGACCTATCCAGTGTTGACAAAGCCGTGTTAAGGTCCCCCACAATTATTGTGTTGTTATTGATATTATTTTTCAGATTTGTCAACAGTTGTATTAAATATTTTGCTGGCCCCTCATTCGGTGCATATATGTTTAGGAGAGTTATTTCTTCCTGCTCTACATACCCCTTGATTAATATAAAATGTCCATCTTTGTCTCTTACAATCTTCCTGAATATAAAGTTTGCATTATCTGATATTAGTATGGCCACTCCAGCTTTTTTATGGGTGTTGTTTGCTTGGATAATTTTTCTCCAGCCTTTTATTTTGAGTCTATGTTTGTTCTGACTATTCAGGTGCGTTTCTTGTAGGCAGCAGAAGGTTGGATTGAGTTTTTTGATCCATTTAGCCATTCTGTGTCTCTTAACTGGTGCATTTAGTCCATTGACGTTGAGAGAAAGAATTGTCCTGGGATTTAACGCCATCTTTATTTCAAAATTTGGTGTGTCTTTTGGGTAGTCTTGTCTTAGATTAGGTCTTTCAGTTTTTCTCTTAAGACTGGTTTTGTGTCTGTGAAGTTTCTGAGCTGTTTTTTGTCTGTGAAACCATGTATTCTTCCGTCAAACCGGAAAGTGAGTTTTGCTGGGTATAGTATTCTGGGTGAAGCATTCATTTCATTCAGTCTTGTCACAATATCCCACCACTGCTTTCTGGCATTGAGTGTTTCTGGTGACAGTTCTGCTGTAAATCTCAGGGAAGCTTGCTTGAACGTAATTCCCCCTTTTGATCTTGCTGTTTTCAGAATTCTGTCTCTATCTGTGGGATTTGTCATTGTGACTAGGATGTGTCTTGGGGTGTTTTTTTTCTGGGGTCTCTTTTGGTTGGTACTCTTCGAGCATGTAGGATTTGATCACCTATATTCTTTAGCTCTGGAAGTTTCTCTTTAATGATGTTCTTGACCATTGATTCTTCCTGGGAATTTTCTTCCTGGGTCTCTGGGACTCCAATGATTCTTAAGTTGTTTCTGTTGATCTTATCATAGACTTCTATTTTCATCTGTTCCCATTCTTTGACTAATTTTTCCATTGTCTGCTCATTTGCTTTAAGTTTTTTGTCCAATCTCTCCTGCTGTATGGAATTGTTATGTATCTCATCTTCCACAGAAAAGTTTTAATGATAAACTTTATAAAATAGTTTGAAGTTAGAGACCACAATATTTTCAGATATCTTTTCTAGCTAAGGACTTCCTTAGCTACTCAGGAATTTTTTGTAATTCCTTTAAACTTTAATATTTTTCCTGTTTCCTTAAAATTGTCATTGGAATTTTAATTAGGGTTACATTAATTATTTATATTTTTTGAGGTAGAGTGACATTCTGGTTGTATTACTTCACCTACACACATATCATCCATTCACATAAAGTGTTTTCTCATGTCTTAAAATTACCCCATTTTTCTTTCTTTGCTCTTGTTGCATATTTGATTACCCTGTTTGCATAGTTGGCTTGATATTCATACAGTTAGTTGTGGTGCTCACAATCCATTATTGTTCCATGCCAGAGATTATCTAATGTGATGCCAGCAATAACACTTGGCAAGTGTTTTGGTGCTAAGTTTTAAATTCTCCACATCCCCATCCCCATCACTTAATTTATTATTTATGTTTTAACCATATCTTTAAATTTCTGTTAGATCATTCTCACCTTATGTTAAATGTATTCCTAATAATTCTTTGGGAAAACAAAATATGTGAAATTGTATTCTTGATTTTTCCTGTTTTAATTATTTGTATATAAAATGAAATATTTATTGCACATTGATACAGCCAACTACTTTGTTAAATTTAGTATTCTCATAGTTTTTAATTTTATTTTGAAGTTTAGTCTACAATAAGTGGCACTCAGAGATTATTCCTGACTCTGTGTTCAGGGTTCTTTCCTGGCAGACACAAGAGACTATTTAATGTGCCTAAAAAATAAAACCTGGGTTATCTGTGCAAAGCAGTGCCTGTTCTGTTGTACTATTTCTCAGGATTCTTTCATAGATTATTAATGGAAGATTCACATATATATAAGATATAGCAAGAATATAACAAAAGTTTCTTTTATAATAGAATAAGATTATAATAATAATATAATAAGACTACCAAGACTAAATTAAAGTAGTAAATGTGGAAAATTATGTCTTGGTGCTGATTTAAAATTTTTTTCAGGGTCTGAAAGAGTAGAGGAGATAAGGTCTTATCATTTGGGGTGGGACTACACAAGCAGTGCTGAGGAATTACTTTTGATTCTGCTCTCAGAAATTACTCCCAGCAGTGCAGAATACCATATAGGATGCTGGGGATCAAAAGCCTGTCCCCATGTCAACCATATGCAAGGCAAGCCCCATGTTCTTGTCTTGCATATGACTGATCTAGTTTCAAAGCACAGGAACCTAAGTAATACCTTGCTACTACCAGGTCTCATTCCTGAGCACAGAATCAAGAATATCACTTAAGTACCACAGGTTGTAACCTTCTTTCCCCAAACAGAACAAAACATAAACCTTTAATACCATCTGTAATTGGACCTAAATAAATTATCTCTGCTTTCCTGCTGTTGAAACTCTCATGTATATTTAATTAATATACCTCCCAAACTGTTCATTTTCATAGGTCTGGATTTCCAGAAAACTGACCCTGTGGTAAGATCATCACATGGAAAATTAACAGACAAATTTCATAGTGTTTCCATGTATGGGTATTTGAAGGACTCAAATTCCACAGAGCACACTTATGTAAGGCTTTTTCTTAACGGCAAAAATATGTGGTAAAAGAGAAGGCACTCACAGGCAAACAGTAGGGTAATAAAGATATCCAGGTGCTCCCAGGTGCCCTTATACACGCAAGAATTGTGCTTTGTATGTGAATTGATCAAAGATCTCTGTGAAAAATCTTGTCTTTGGGAGAGCTCAAAGCAGAACTTCTATGAAAGGTTTTAATGCCCCTCTGGTCATGCAATCAAACCAGGCTGTTTAAACCAATTAAACCATTTAGAAATCATCAGTCAAAACAACAACAAAAACTGACCTACATGTTATCAATTGAAGTGACAGACATTTAAAAGCATATAGTAAATTCTATTGCCCTTATTTTGACTGAATTAAAGTAAGACATCCAAATATCACTGATAATAAGAAAGATGTTGCTGTTGTAGGTGGGTTTTTTTTTAAAATAAAATTGTAAATCAGTGCTATCTTCCATGTCACAGTCCTGTAGATTAAGACCAACAAGAAAGGAAGTTAAATGAAGTTAAATTAGATAAAATAAAGATATTATATATTAAAAAAAAACAGGTGAGGGGAATGAATTGCAGTGTTTTCCAGAGTCCTCAAACAATCCTACTGAAAATCCTGGAGCTTAAACAATTCCAGAGCTAGAGGAGTCCCAAACTAAAGCTGGAAGACTAATAGAGAGTCAAACCACCAATTGCAGAGGGATGAAAATCAAACTTGGTTAAAGAGAGCAGTTACTGGGAAGGCCTTTCTTAGCCAAAGTCACTACCCAGAGAGAGAATTAGCTGAGAGTTTTCACTTTCTGAGATATAAAGCCATTATAGAATAAATGCATTAGTTCCGAAAGATCAGGGATATTTCAAGGAGGCAACTCATTCTTTCCTATCTAGACACTGATCTGTATTAGTCAGCAAATTGATTTTTTTAATTTTCAGAATTAATATATGGTATCATCTATGAACTAATGTGGTGCTTTATAAAGTTAGTTCCCAAATTCTTTTCCTATCTATATTCTGATTCTATTTATCTTTTTTTTCTGTTGTCACACCATCATAAATACTGTGTTCAATCTTCTGTAATCCAATCCTTCCATAAGTGAGTTTATCTATCTCTATATTCCAACTGATATTCACTTATCTCATGGTTATAGAAAATTCTTATTAAAAGTTGACACCTGTGAAAAGAAAGACAATCTTCTCTTGACTTGGGCATATATGTTTTATATAAATGTATTCAAAATTAATAGTTAAGTAAAATGAAATAGTGCTAGGTATGTGTTAGTGTATGTGCTTCTTTATATGAGGTCCTGGAGTTTATAACTAATATCATACATACACAAAAAGAGTTAATGAAATGCCCATTAATGTCTTTTGTCTTGTAAATACATTTATAAGTCTCAAAGACTCAAAAACTTGGTGGAATGTTCTAATATTTCAAAAATCATCTAGTATTATGGATCCAAGATGAGCTAGCAGATATCCAACAGGTTTATTAAATAAAGCAACAACAGTAAAAAGGAAAACATAATACTCTAAGCCTCAGGCATATGACCCATCAAAGAGCATAGGACCTGGCCTCTATATTGGTGTTTTAATATAAATTCCAGTGCCAAGACAAAAGACTATTGTGTTTAAAGCAAGCTCTCAAGTGCCTCCCTGAGGCTCCCATCAGGATTCTGACACTGAACATAAGGGCAATTGGACCAAACTTTAGAGTAAATGTTAAGGCAAAAACACAGTATTAACGGATTAAACTGGAATGTGGAGAGGGAAGAACAGAGATTTGGAAGCCACATATATATCGTCATTGAAATTGAGATCTCCAACAGGTATCAGTGAGGAAGAGCCAGAATGAGTAAAAAATTGTAGCTTGAAACTGAATTTGCCTGGGACAGTCCTTTCTTTACCTATTTATTCTAGAATAGTATTGCATTTAGTAATTGTCCTGAATAAAATGGCATGTTCAAATGAATAAAATGTGGTAACAACTAGACCAACGAAGAGAATAGGAAAATCAATTAATAATATGCTTAAATTTATACTGTCTTTGCTAAGGACTTGGCTTGGGCATTATTCATAATCATATGAAAAGGGCAGGGCAATTTAGCAGTGATGTATAGATTATGTATGCATGAGGAAAAAAAGAAAAAAAGGTGATATAAAGAAAACATCCTGTTAGGTTGAAAGTCAATAGTTTTCCAAATATAGATTTCTTTTTTTTAAATGAAATTATGATGTCAATTAAAGATCTATTTTCCCCCACTTTTTTCCTCATTGATAAGTAATTTTGTTATTTCCCAAATAATTCAATAAGAGCTAGATTGATTCAATAGAACTGTTACAATGATGCAAAGAAATATTCACTATCCCATTCATTTAATGAAAATTATTGTGGCTATGGTAGAAGGAAAACATGTATTTGCATATAACTCAAATCTATCAAAATGTAAAATAAAATAAATTCGATAAAACTATACATTTTATTAATTCTATTTAATTCAAGTGAATTCTATAGTTTAAATTTTATATTCCCACTCTAGGGAAACCAAATTCTTTAGAGATTGAATGCTTTAAATCCTTAGGCCAAGACAAAGTGTTTAATTGAAAAATAATTTTATTCTTTCTTGTTTTAAAGATCAAAAAAATTAAAATCTTTTTCCCCTTCTAATCCTAAGAGGTTTCACCACTCAAGACATAATTGAAAGTTTCAAAACCTAAAACACCTTTAAAACATGACTAAATAGGATCCTTTCCTATGCTTTTTCAAGAACAGGTTCTATGAAGCTCTCATGAGGGTTCAAAGTAGGACAGAGTAGAAAGAAATCAGGCTAGATATAAGATCTCAGTACAAAGCAGGTGAAAGACTTAGCAAATAAATGCTTAAAATGATTTACCGAAATAGTTACCTTGTAAGAAGAACGGATCCCCAAACTGATTAGAATGTATCTATCTTCGTTGATGTGTAAACAAAAAAAGTCAATATATTTGAAAGTATAGGTCTTTACATTTAGTAACTTTTAAGACAAAATTATATAGTGTTACAACTAGAAGCCTGAAAATCAGCCTTTCCTTACCCAACCAAACCATTGCCTCTAATATGTATAAATACCAAATACACCCTATAATTTTCATGTCTCAATTTCATCACCAGTAAATTCGATCTGGGTCATAATACATTTAGTGTGAAACTCGTTAATTCTCAAGTGGGTCCTTGAATTTTGATGTAAAACTAGCATACGAAACTCTTAGTTTCATGAAGTTATAGTCATTGATTTAACTGCCTTTTGAAGGTAATCTTGAATAACTATATATTATTAATTCAGACTTCACACTGGTTTCTTTCTAGTTACTTTGTACATCGTCCTTGATTCACTTTGGTCTCTCACCTGTTTTTGTTCCTTAAAATCCTCAGCTAACCTCTGGGTCTGTAGCTACTTGCTGAGTTTGTTGCATTCATCTAGTTGGCTTTTGTGGATTCTCTTGCCACTTGCAGTTTTTCCTGTTGTCTGTCCTACCAGTGTGATTCATCTGGGCATGTGCAATGGATACAAGAGAGGCTGCCATTATTCCAGGTTGAAAAGAGGATTCAAGAAGTTATCTGCCCTTGTTCTCCCTTAACCATTTCCATTCTCTCTCTGACCAACTACCCTTCAAGTTGACAAGGCTTAACAATTGTCTTTGTTAGACTCTGCACCTGGGAACTAAATGTATACGGTTTCTAGTTATTCAAATGCTTTGATTTATTTAAATTTCTCTATACAATCATCTCTAGAACTCTTTCTCAACTTCCTTTCATCTAAATAACAGTTGACTTTTGCACACATGGAACAAATTTGACTTAGAGTGCTTTTTCACTGCCAGTCTGTTGACCCAGGGTGGTCCACATTGCAAAAAGTTGAAAACTGCTGCACTAGAGGAATGGTGTTTCTGTTCGTTTCACAGTAATTTTAGAATCCAAAGGATATTCTTGAGTTAGAAGCACCTTTACATATATACGTCAGAGATTATAATAAAAAAGTCAAGTAAACTAAGATTAGTATCATAGAAGAGAGTATTTAGAAATAATTAGTGTCTAAGACTTAGACACAAATTCTAGTTCTTTTGTATTTTATACCAAGTATAAGCATAGGAAACTTCCATCAGAAGTGTTTGAGATGTTACAATGCATTGAATGACAGAAATACCATGAGAATGAACTGGAAGTTTTTATGTAAAGAGTCTTCCCCTTGAGGTACACATAAAAATATGAATTTCAATATCTTACAAACTAATGATTTTCAGTGGCTTTCTTGACCTTTTTATACTTTTTTCCATAAGAATGGAATCTAGAGCCGGAGAGATAGCATAGCGGTAGGGAGTTTGCCTTGCAAGCCGCTGATCCAGGATGGGATACTATATGATCTTCTGTGCCTGACAGGAGCAATTTCTGAGCCCAGAGCCAGGAGTAATCCCTGAGCGCTGCAGGGCATGACCCCTCCAAAAAAAGAATGAAATCTAATTGTGCTTGCAATTGGTCATCATAATAATAATTTAATTAAATATTTCATAAGTAACAAATACATGATACAGTATGATATGTATGATTTACAAAATATGATATATACAATAACAGTACCTGAAATATTAAAAACATTCACTGAAGTATGTATATCAATTGAGAAATTACTAGACTTATTCATATGTATTATTTACAAATTCTAAACTTTATTCCAAAGATGGGAAGTTATAAACATTTGTTGTTCCAGATTAGTACTAGTTCGAATCTTTACTTATTTGGAGTTTGGGTAATTTTGACCACACTGGGCTGTGCTCAGGGTTTACTTTGGGTCATCTCTGGGTTTATACATCTATCCTGATTGTGTTTAGGGATGATATGTAGGTGTCAGGGATCATATTCTGATTGACTTAACCACTGCACTATCACTCTTGTCTTCTAAAGGCCTAATTTTAATTATTCTAGAAATATGAAACATTTTAAAGACATTTTAAATTTATTTCTCATTACAATCATCAAAATATATTTTATTCTTTAATTTGAAAAAAAATGTTGAACTCTTTCAAATAATTTCAACATACATCATTATTCAAATACTTTTTGAAAAAAATAAAGTTACACTTGGAATTTAAAAAAAAACAAATACTTCTTGTACTGATTATATTACATATTTTCAAAACTAAAAATTTTCAGTAAGAAGTAATAAATGTGATATATATAGTTTAAAATACAGATTAATAAAACAATCATTTTAACCTTTACTTTCTACTAATACTCATTACTATTGTCATTACTATTGCAGTGTTCCCTAGTGGAAAACAGTTTTCTTTTTGAAGCTAAGATTTTTAAATCAGCAAAGCTCAAAACTGTAGGGAAGGAAGCAACATTTTCACAAGTGTATGAGTAGATTTAATGATGAGTGATTCCACCTCTATTCTCCTATCTTTAATCCTAGATTAACATATTATGCCTTTCAGAAAAATAATGCCATTTGTCTTTGTTTCTAAATATATCATAAATATTCAAAGATCAATCTCCCAAAATGCTATGCTGTTATCATTTCACTAGTGCCATAACTTGATATATAAAAAAGTCATTTCCTTATACTGCTTGGAAAGTTTATGGGCTTATGGTAGTACCTACAGTCTATATTCATTCTTCATTATAGGTTCTTTTGTTAGGAAATGAATTCCTTAGACAAGAGAAAGATTCCTGATACTATGCCACTATATCTATATCACAGTAAAGATGCTTAGAGAAACTATAATTATGAAAAATTGCATATACAAAATAGATGTGTCTTCTAACCACTCTTCCCCATCTTAAGTAGAATGAGTACAATGCAATGAACCTGCCCTCAGATATCTAGATCATCTCTATTGGGAAGTAAAAATCATTTTTTAATTTTGGCTCTAGAAAAAGATCTTAAAGACTCAATTATAAACAATTATAGGGGCTCTATCTGACTTGTTGCAAAAAAGTTTCCTCCCACTGCAGAATAGTTACAAGGAAATTTTCTAGATGCAAATATCTTCAAGAACTTTATCCCTGGTGTTATCCATACTCATACATACATCTCCATTCCTAATCAAGGAGTATATTTGAGATCTTTATATGTTCTGTAAGGTAATTGATCCTGGCTGAAACACTTGATTTCATTACTTTACCACTTGCAGACAACCTCCTTTCCAACTTTCCAGATGCCTGGATCCTTAAGATGGTAAACTCTTTTGTTTAGCATTCCTTGTCGTGAAGATAATATCCTTCCTTAGCTGCACATTATCTCTGAGGAGCGACATTCCTAGCTGCTGTGAACCATCAAAAGAGGGTTTATGACACACCACATCGGGTGAGAGAATGAGAAAAAACTGGAAGACCGAAACAACAGTCCCTACAGAAGTGAGAAAATATTTCTGAGTAACAGTAAGCAAACAGAAATAGACCAGGTCCTTCTATTTTGCAGCTACTTCTCATGAAGCCTCAGTAGCTTTGTATTAATGTCAGTCATAAAAATAGATGGAAAAGAAAAACTGTAGTTTGCATGGATTGCAAAGTCTATTCTAAAAAGTTATGTTTAGAAAATAGAGATTATCTAAATAATTGAGACAATCAAAGGAGACAGATAGCAAAATGGGTATGAAACTTTTTCATAATATATGACCAATGCTGGTTTATTCTCTACACTGAATGTGATTCACTATTGGGAATGATCCCTGAGCACAGAATTGGGAATGGCAAGTGCCATTTTGTGTCATCCCTTTTTCAAAGAAACATATGAAAGACCTTGTTTATTTAAAATAAAAATGTAATTTCAATATCTTTCATTTTACATTTTTGTGCATTTGAATCTAAAAATGCCTTTCTCTTGCTTTGCTGATAAATTACAACTTTGTTATTTACAAAAAATTATTGTTTATTATTGTCTTTCTACTAAAAACTACTTAGGCATCATGTCTAAGTAGTTCATTTTTCTCTTGAGTTGCAATTGAATTTTTTTTTAATGACCAAAGTACCAACTAAGCTGTGTCCAGCTATGTTTGTTTGCCTTGGCATTCAAAGTCCTCTTTTAATCTTATCACAAATTTTCTTTGGAGATTTATCTTCAAATTATGTTATAAATCATTGCTTCATTTATACTTACTCTAGTTTATTCTTCATAAAATATTATGTTGCATTTCCAGTCTTTCTCTCATCTATTGTTTAGTTGATCTCTGCTTATTTCCTGTTTTTATTTTTTTTTTAATTTTATTTTGATCATAGTGGCTTACATACTGTTGACAATGATATTTTAGGTACATATTTACATAAAATCAGGGGGGATTCCCATCACCAAATTGTCCTCCCTACACCTCCGTTTTTGTCCTACCACCCATATCCTCTTCCCTCACCCCCAGGGTAGCTAGGATATGTGGTCTCCTCTGTATCTAGCCTACTGCATAGTAGTCTTGCACCTGTTTGGTCCTGGTGTCTCCCTTGTTTCCCCCTCTAATTGGGGGGGCAGGACTAGCTAGTTCAAGTTACGTGGTTTTGTTTGAAGGAGAGAAAAGTAATAAACTGGGGTAAAAGTCTAATACGCCGAAAATAAGCGGAATTCTTCCAGAGGCTCTCAACATCGGTTTGAGAAATGAAGGAGAGAAAAAAGGTGAAACATTCCACCAGTACAAAAAGAAGTGTCAAATATCCCGTGAGGACTCCAACATTAAACACAAGCACCAAAAAAAAAAAAAAACCCACAAAAACAAACACAAAACAAAACAAAAAAAGGAAACAAACAAACAAAAAATGCCATGGTCTTGATATAGGAAACATGGCATAGCATACAAAGGAAGAACAGAGGGAAGAGAAAGAATAAGTATAACTGGGGACAACTTCAATTATCACACCCAAACAGAGAAATTGACCAAAAATAGATAGGTAAATAAAAATAATAATAATAAATGAAAATAAAATAATATATAAAAAAATAATGTTTTGTGCTTTTTGTTTTTTTCCCTCCTGCCCAGGCACAGTAAATATTGGGGTCATTTGAAAAGGAATTCACTTGGCCTAAGAGATATGGGGTTTCTCCGTCCTTGGAGTGTATTGTCATGGGATCAACTATAGACTCTGTTCAGGATCATTTACTCTCCCGGTGGTGCTTTTGTGGTGTTTGTAAGACCTCTGCTCTGTCCTGGGTGATACTATCAGGCCTCTGTGTCTAGGGATCTCAGTATTTGCACAGATCCTGCGGTGGGAGTTATGATGAAGTCAGTCTTTGTGGTTCTAGAAGTTCTGTTCCATCAGTGTCATTTTAATTCTTCTGTGGTTGGTGATCTTGGTCTTTGCACTGAAGCTAGGATGGCACCTAGGACAGTGTCTTTCTTTGTGCTTCCAGAAGCCCCATTCCGTTACAATGGTCTCTGCCAGACCTTTGAAACTGGGGATCATGTTCATTGTGCAGATCGTAGTTCAAACCCTAGGTTAGGGCTTTTTTATTGGTCCCAGGCTGTATACAGTCTGGTCATGGTTCTAGCAGCACTCATCTGTAACTCGAAATCTTGGCTTTTGGGCCTTCCAAAGGGTGACAAGTCTTCTGATTTTGTCTTGTCGTTAGCTAGAAAGGTAGGATAACCTTCACTTAGGTCAAGTTGTTCCCATTTTCTTCGTTGTCAGGATGTCATATTAGAGCTGGCATTTGTTGGTGACCTCGCAGTATTGCGGCTGTCCCGGATGGGATTTGTTTCCTGTAGCAGTTGTGAAGAACTGTGCCATTCCTGTGTCTGGGATCCAGGGTTCAAGGCTGGATTGATGGTATCTAAACACCTGAGGTCTAAGTTAATTCCACATGACATATTTTCAAGGTAGGAGATATCCCTCTATTGTAAACAACTATGAGTTCCTATCTCTAATAGATAAGAGCTCTCTTTTTTTAATATATATATATATATATATATATATATATATAAGAATTCCCCTTTATTTTAGTGTGCCTTTGCAGGGGGAAATGGTGCTACCTTATATTGTTGGTGCATTTGGGGGTGGTCAAAAGGGGAAAACAGAAACAGGTTACATACCCAATAAAAGATGAAAAAATAATAAATAGAAAAAAAATAGGTATCAAAAATGTATGTGCTTACATATGTATATATAGGCCAGATTTTTTTTTAAATGAGGTAGCAAAGTATTTAAAGGGCCAAAGTGATACATATGACTATCTTACATTTGGGGAAAAGCAGGTAAAGAGGTGGTGTGATACAGTTATTATGCTTATGTTGGAAATACAGGTTTTCCCATTGTCTTTTGGGTTTTTCTTGTGGTGTGTGGGTCCCCAGGCATCTTTCCATCCCATCCCCAGATCTTCTTCAGAGTGGCAAAAGATTTGTGGCAGGGAGGTCCTGGAAGGGTTCTTGCATTGAGGATACTTTTTGACCTAAGTCCGGTTTCAGGTAACAGTCCACGTTAGGGGGAGTTGGTGGGGAGGGCCGCGCAGCATGGATCCGCAGGGGAGTTGGCTGCCTTTTCTTGCAGGAGACGAGGTGTGGGTTTGACTGGGTGTCCTCTCGACTGGGTGCTGGGTAGTGGTTCGTTGGGGTAGGAGGTCAATCTTGATGCCTAATAGATTAAGGACTGAGGGTGGAGAGTTTTAGTATGGCGGGAGGTCTGTATGGGATTGAGGGGTGAAGGGATAGCTGGATTTCCAAAGGGGGAAAAGGGGAAGGTATATGGAAGGGGTAGGAAGGGAGAAAAGAGAAAATACTTTAGAAAGAAAGGGAGAAGAGAAAAGGAAAAAAGTAAAGATAAGAGTAGAAAAGAGAGAGAAAAAGAAAAAAAAAAGAAGAGAAAAAAAGAAGATAAAAAATAAAAAAGAAAGTAGTGAGAAGAGAGGAGAGAATAGCAGGGGAATGCTAGTTTGCTTGAATGTGTTCACAGAATAGAGCGTGTAGTTTAAGTCTGTACGTCTCAGTTACTGCTTCGGTGGTCTGACTGGTCACGTGCTTCAGTTCCTAAAAGAAGGTGTAACCTAGAGATAAAGTGTATGTTAAAGAGTTTTCTCGGGGCCATCTCATAGTGCAAGCTAGGTATGGTATCTCGTGTGGTATCCCTCGCTGCCATCTTAGTTTATCCGCCATTTGTATTCAAGGATGCCTGTGGATATAAAAGCTGAGAGGTTATTTTAAATATTATAAGATAAAGACATTAAAATGTAGTGTTATGGGATGATTCCATTGCAGACAGTGATTTCCCGTGGTGTTCTTTACCTGTGTTCCTGAATACTATCTCTAAGTGATTATTGTGGGCCTTTGTCGTGGAAGGCTGATTACATACCTGTTCTCTCTACGGTGCAGTTTTTGGTGTTGCTGCTTTCTTTGTGGAATAATGTGTAGTCAAGATTTTGCGTTGTTCCTTTTTCAAGTACTTTGGGGACTGCTCCTGAGTATATGTTGACTATTGCAGTGTTTAGAATTTCTACCCTGTTAAACCGTGTTATTTGATTGTTGAGTATCAGTTGTGTATAAGATGTGTGTTCTGGGTGCTTCAGAATAGTGCTACCATTCTGTGTTTCTCTTTTGTCTTCTGACTTACTTTGTTTAATATAATATGATCTAGGTCCATCCATGTTGCTGCAAAGTCTGTGATTGTATCATTTCTGACTGCCATGTAATATTCCATTGTGTATATATACCACATCTTAATGATCCATTCATCTGTTGTTGGACATCGAGGTTGGTTCCAAGACTTGGCTATTACACTGAGTGCTGCGATAAATAGTGGGGTGCACATATATTTTGGAATGAATATCTTTCCCACTTGGGGGTATATACCTAAGAGAGCAATTGCTGGGTCAAATGGCAGCTCAATTCTGAGTTCTTTGAGTACTCTTCAGACTGTTCTCCGTAGGTGTTGGACAAGGGGGCATTCCCACCAGCAGTGTATGAGAGTTCCTTTCATACCGCATCCCCGCCAACAGAGATTGTTCCCATTATTTTTAATGTGAGCCATCCTCACTGGTGTCAGGTGGTATCTCATTGTTGTCTTGATTTGGATCTCTCTGATGATGAGTGAAGGTGAGCATGTTTTCATGTGTTTGTTGGCCATACTTTTGTCTTCCTCAGAGAAGTGTCTATTCCTTTCATCTCCCCATTTTTTATGGCTTTATTTGGTTTTGGGGGGCTCAGCTTTCTGAGTGCTTTGTATGTTCTAGATATCAGCCCTTTATCTGATATGTCGAGTGAAAAGATTTTTTCCCAATCTGTTAACTGTCTTCTTGCGTTAAGTAGGGTTTCTTTCGCCATGCAGAAGCTTTTTAGTTTGATGTAGTCCCATTTGTTTATGTTTGTTGCTAAAGTTCTTGCCAATGGTGCTCCATTCTCGAAGACCTTTTTGATATATAGGTCTTCGAGTGTTCTGCCTATTTTATTTTCAATAAACTTTATAGATTTGGGTCTGATTTCAAGGTCTTTGATCCATTTTGAGTTGACTTTTGTATAAGGGGTGAGGTATGGGTTGATCTTCACTTTTGTACATGTGGTTTTCCAGTTGTACCAACACCATTTGTTGAATAGACTTTCTTTGTTCCATTTCAGGTTCTTGCCTCTTTTATCAAATATTAGTTGGCTGTATATCTGGGGGTTTATGTCAGGGAATTCTGTTCTGACCCACTGGTCTGAGGTCCTGTCTCTGTTCCAGTACCATGCTGTTTTGATTACTATGGCTTTATAGTATAGTTTCAAGTTAGGTAGGGAGATGCCACCCAGCTTCTTGTTTTTCAGTATTTGTTTGGCTATCCTGGGTCTTTTGTGGTTCCAGATGAATTTTGTGATTGATTGTTCTATTTCTTTAAAGAATGGTGTCTGGATTTGGATAGGGATTGCATTAAATCTATATAGAAGTTTGGGTAGGATAGTCATTTTAATGTTAATTCTACCTATCCATGAGCATGGGATGTTCTTCCATTTCTTTAGATCTTCTTCAATTTCTTTCTGAAGTGTTTTGAAGTTTTCCTGGTATAGGTCTTTCACTTCCCTTGTAAGGTTGATTCCTAGGTACCTGATATTTTTTGATACTATTTTAAATGGAATTGTATTTTTAATCTCTCTCTCCTCGACTTCGTGATTTGTATATAGAAACGCTACTGTCTTTTGTGTGTTGACTTTGTATCCAGCCACTTTGCTGTATTGGTTAATTGTTTCTAGGAGTTTTACTGTGGACTGTTTAGGGTTTTCAATGTAAATCATCATATCGTCTGCAAATAGAGATAGTTTGTGTTCCTCTTTCCCAATTTGGATTCCTTTGATTCCCTTCTCTTGTCGGATTGCTATTGCTAGGACTTCTAAGGTTATATTGAATAAGAGTGGAGAGAGTGGACAGCCTTGCCTAGTTCCTGACCTTAGTGGGAATGCTTCTAGTTTCTCGCCATTAAGTATAATGTTGGCTGTTGGCTTTTCATAGATAGCTGTAACTATCTTGAGGAAGGTTCCTTCTAAGCCTATTTTACTGAGTGTCTTTAACATGAAAGGGTGTTGGATTTTGTCAAATGCCTTCTCTGCATCGATTGATACGATCATGTGGTTTTTATCTTTCTTGTTGTTGATGTGATGTATAATGTTGATTGATTTGCGTATGTTGAACCAACCTTGCATTCCTGGTATAAATCCCACCTGGTCATGATGTATGATCTTTTTGATGAAGTGCTGGATTCGGTTTGCTAAGATTTTGTTGAGTATCTTTGCGTCTATGTTCATTAATGAGATTGGTCTGTAGTTTTCTTTCTTGGTGATGTCTTTGCCATCTTTGGGAATGAGTGTGATATTTGCCTCATAGAAGGAGTTAGGGAGGATTCCTGTTTTTTCTATGGTTTGGAAGAGCCTATGGAAAGTGGTAGTAAGTCTTCTTGGAAAGCTTGATAGAATTCACCTGTAAATCCATCTGGACCTGGGTTTTTGTTCTTAGGGAGTTTTTTAATTACATCTTCAATTTCCTCTGAGGTGATTGGTCTGTTTAGGCTTTCTAGATCTTCCGTTTCCAGTCTTGGAAGAGGGTTTTTTTTTCCAAGAATCTGTCGATTTCTTCTGGGTTCTTTAGCCTAGTGGAGTATAGTTGTTCATAATATGATCTCATGATATGTTGTATTTCTTGGGGTTCTGTTGTAATCTCTCCCCTTTCATTAGTGATCCTATTGATTTAGGTGTTTTCCCTCTTTTTTTTGGTGAGTTTTGCCAGCGGTTTGTCTATCTTGTTTATTTTTTCAAAAAACCAACTTCTGGTCTCATTGATTTTTTTGTATTGTTTTCTTGGTTTCGATGTTGTTTATTTCTGCTCTGGTTTTTATTATTCCTTGCCGTCTGGTTGTGGTTGGATTTCTCTGTTGCTGTTGTTCCAATTCTTTGAGGTGATCTTTTAAGCTGTTGGTTTTGTTATTTTCCTGTTTCTTGACATAGGCCTGTATTGCTATGAGTTTCCCCCTAATTACTGCTTTTGCTGTGTCCCACAGATTTTGACATGTTGTCTTTTCATTGTCATTTGTCTCAAGGAATCTTTTTATTTCTTCCTTGAGTTGTTCTTTGATCCAGCTGTTGTTGAGCAGCATGTTGTTTAATCTCCAGGTATTAGTTTTTCTCCATTGCTTCTTCTTGACGTCAATTTTCAGTTCTGTTGCATAGTGATCTGAAAGGGTACTTCTAATGATCCTTACCTTTGTGGTCTTATATAGGTTGGCTTTGTATTCTAAGACATGGTCTATTCTGGAGAAGGTTCCATGTGGGCTTGAGAAGAATGTGTATTCTGCTTTCTGGGGATGTAGGGCTCTATATAAGTCTATTAGCCCCAAATCTTCTAATTTTTCATTTAGAGCTCTTATTTCTTTGCTATTTTTCTGTTTGGTGGATCTGTCCAGTGGTGATAGTTGAGTATTGAGGTCCCCTACTACTATCACATTTCCCTTCATGTGTTTCTCCAGGTTTACGAGCAGTTGCCTCACATATGTTGCTGACTCTACATTAGGTGCATAGATATTGACCAGGGTTAGTGTTTCTTGATCTAATGTTCCCCTGATCAGTAAGTAGTGGCCCTCTTTGTCTCTGATCACTTTCTTGATGTTGAATGCAATTTGGTCTGATATAAGAATGGCTGTCCCTGCTATTTTTTTGTTTTCCATTGGCCTGAATAATTACTTTCCATCTTTTTATTCTAAGCCTGTGCTTATCCTGTAGTTGTAGGTGTGTTTCTTGCAGACAGCAGAAGTCTGGTTTATTTTTCCTAATCCAGTTCTCTACTATGTGTCTTTTAATTGGGGAGTTTAGTCCATTAACATTTAGGGAGATTATTGAGAGAGATGACTGTTGTGCAGTTGTGTTGTGTAGGGTGGTTTTTGTTACAATCGGGGGTTTGGATTGTGTAATTCATCTCTGAGCAGGTCATTTAGGATTGGTTTAGTTTGCACAAATAGTTCAAGCTCATTCTTGTTTGAGAATGTTTTTAGTCTATCCTCCCATATGAATGATAATTTTGCTGGGTATTGGACCCTAGGTTGGAAGTTTCTTTCATTCAGTCGTTTAAATATGTCATTCCACTGTCGTCTTGCTTGAATTATTTCGAATGGGAGATCTGGTTTGATTCTTATGTCCCTACCTTTGTACTTGAGATTTTTTTTCTCTCTTATTGCTTTAAGGAGTTCCTCTTTCTCTTTACTTTTTGCCATTTGGATTACTATATGTCTTGGAGTTGTTTTATTAGGGTCTATTTTATTAGGGACTCTTTTCACTTCCTGGATTGGCATTGAGATTTCTTTCCAGAGGGAGGGGAAGTTCTCTGCTATTATCTCTCTGACTACTTGTTCTTCCCCTTTCCATATTTCCTCCCCTTCTGGTATACCCACAATTCTTAGATTGTTTCTTTTGTCCTTGTTCATTAGATACTGGACTTTTCCTTCCAGTGCTTTGCCTTTTATTTCTTTGTTGGTTTCTTGATCATTTTTTGTTTGCAGTTTTCCTTCGAGTTCTTCAATGTGTCTCTCCAACTCTGTGTTTCTGCTTGTAAGGCTTGTTACTTTGTCTTTTAATTCCTTCATTTCTTTTTGTATGGACTCTCTCATGTTCTTTAACATTTCTTCTTCAATTTGGCTGATTCGTTCATCCATAGATTTCTTATACTCGGTAGCTAAGGTTTCTTTCATTTGTTTTATTATTTCTTGCATTTCCTTCCTCATTGCTGCTTTTAGGTCACCTTCCCATGGATCTGTGCGTTTTGGCGGACTTGGAAACTTGATAGGGTCTGTCTCTGTATTTTCAGATGTTAGGGTTCTCTTTGATTTACCCATATTTCTTTGCGTCTATTGGTATGCTTTGGAGTACACCCACATGGAATGGTCCCAGGGGAATGCACTCTTTCTGGGCACTGGTGCGGGGGGGTGGGGTCGTGGATGCAGGGATCCCTATGCCCCAGGTGGAGTGGCCTCTGGGCGCTGCACTCACTTTAGGGAGAAGCATGCAGACTGTGGGGCACAGAGGTCTCTGAATGCCCACCTTTTTTTTTTTCCCAATTGTATGGGTTCTTGATTATTTAAGAAATTTTGGTGTTAGGCCTGAACTGGCTATACCTATAAGTTGTGTTAAGCTATATTCGCGCGAACGCAATAGCTCTTTGGGCGGTGTCTCCCTAGCTGGGGAGAGCTTCAGGAAGTCGCCGGGGGCAGGGCCAAGCTGCTCGCGCCGGCAGCGTGTTTGGGCGGGGTCTCCCTACCTGAGGAATACTGAAGGAAGTCCCCAGGGGCAGAGCCAAACTGCTCGCACGGGCTGCGTCTTTGGACGGTGTCTCCCTAGCTGGGGAGAGCTTCAGGAAGTCCTGTTTTTATTTTTTACTTTGCTCCCTGGAAAAGTGATTACAGTATATCCTTTATAACATTTATTCAATTTGCTGCTCTATCTCTTCTCAGACTGCTGTTACATATTAATGTTCTTAAAATTCTTTCTAATTTATAACTGTTCTATTTCCCTCTCTTCTGTTATTGTTGATATTATTCCATTTTCTCTCTGAAAATCCCAAATGTTGTTTAATAAGTGCCTCCTAGTTCTAAAACTTGTCCCTAAATATTTCTTTTAGACTATGTATTAGAACATTTTCATGTTTAACTTCTGCTTGTAATACTTGAAAATATTGTCCTCATTACCTAATCCCACAGTTCAATCATTGACAATAGATATTTTTAAGACATCTTCCCAAATCTATTGTCCTATCTTTTTTTTTTCGGGGGTGGGTGGGTGGAAGTTTGGGGCACACGCAACCACGCTCAGGGTTACTCCTGGCTCTGCACTCAGAAATCGCTCCTGGAAGGCTCGGGGGACCATATGCTATGCCGGGATTAGAAACACTGTCTGTCCTGGATCTGCTGCATACAAGGCAAAAGCCTTACTGCAGTGCTACATCTTCAGTCCAGTGTCCTATCTTTAAGTTCAGCATCCCCCATCATATAGGGTACATAAATATTTATGTGTCTAGTGTTCCTCTATGACAAATTTTTCTCTACAGTAAATTTCAAGGACAAATTTGCTGCCTTAGCTCCTTGTCTATTTATCAATTTCCAGAAAGGTTTCTATAATTGTCTTCAAAGATAGAAGTTTTAATATTCTTACATTTTGATAGCTGCCATTCTAAAAATAAAATGCACCTAAAAACTTTATATATCCATCACTGTGTCCGTCTATCAGTCATTATCAATCTTCTCAACCTCTACAGTTTACTTGTGGTTTTTATTCCACTTTAAGTCCAGCGTGTTATTGTCAGTCATAAAATTCTTTTTATTATTTCGTTCTCACTTTCTCTCTTCCCTCAAAGAGGTATTTAAATAATCATTCTGGCTGACTCATATACAAGTAGAACACATTCCCAACTATCAAGTTAACAACTTTGTGAACATTTAAATATACTTCTGAATGTAGACATGCTTTTTATTCAAGAAAAATTGCTGCATTGTATGAAGCCAGTATTTGGAGTGCTAGTTGTGTTTTTACTCTATCTTAGTCCATGTATTGGTTCAGCCCCCAGATTCTTTATATGTCAGAGCACAAAGCAAAGTACTGCAGAAAACTAGGACTAAAAAAAAGGATATATATATATATATATATATATATATATATATATATATATATATATATATATATATATATATATATGAAAAGAAGAATACCGAATAGTGTAAACTTGTGTATTACCTCTCTAATCCAAAGCAATGCTGCTTTGGCATATGCTTCTGCTAGATGATTCAAATGTCTCAGGAGAACTATATAAGCAAGTGTCGTTTAAAAAAAGTCTTTGTGATGGAAGAAAAAGGTTAATTTACATGCTCTTTTCATTGAACAAAGTTAACTCATTGAGGAGGTGATTTCTATTTTTCCTGTTGCATCATCTGGATCCTTTGGTTACTACTCATGACTTGAAGTGTGTATTTCGTTTTAGTCCAGAAATGATATGAAAGAAAGTAATATCCTGAATGTAAGATGATATGTTTGGTTGCACTACAGTTTCCAAGTGGTAGAGCTAAGGCAATCTTAGGTAGTGAACAGGGTTCATATGCCATAATTATCATGTGGTAACTATAGCAATGCAATACATATTTCAGTATTAAAAGTTTATCAAAATTTTTTTAAAATATTATCACTTTTAAGCATCTGAGCTTAGATTTTCTTTTTTAGTGAAGACATTTACAGTGAAAGTTTGTATATACAGCTCATGTGCACATGTGAAAATTTTTTTTGATATCTTATCAATATTTTTTCAAACATAAATTTTACCTCCACAATTTGAAACATATCTTATAGTAATCAAAGGAAGACTAGTTGTATTTAATTTTTGCTTAAAGTTAAGAAGGATTAATAGTCTTGATATTTAATATTTGACATCACTTTTTCATGTTTATATTTTATTTTAAAGGAAGTGGCTGCATTTGGTCAGATATAAAGAAACTAATATAAAGTCTGAATACAAACTATTCAATTATTTCATAAAAATGATTGATAACTGTTCCAATTAACAGTACTATAATATATAATCATAGTTTAGAAATTAAAAACTAGACAACTAAAATATGCTCTTTACTTTATAATGGTAAATGCTACTACTACTTGGAGAAATATAAATTCAAAAAAAATCGTAATTTCCTCTCTTGTTTCTATGCTGTTATCTCATGCAAAAAGAATGTGCTAATTCACCAAGATGTAGCAATTGTTTTCTTATTTTTTATTACTAGTAGAAAGTGAAATTTTTAATTTTATTTTTACCTTACAATCACATATTCAATTATTTGAAATTTTTTAGTCTAAAAAATTACAGGCTTATTTTCAAGTAAACCAGAATAAATCTTGATTTCTGTACTCGTCTCCAAAACTCTATTCTGTCTCTATGTGTGAAACAGTAGTTTACTCTGAATTCTTAGAAATTTAAAAATATATTTCCTAACCAGTTTTAACCTATTTTTCATACTAAAGAAAGAGTAGAGAAAAATCACAATCAAAGGGTAAAGGGGAGGTGAATAGGGAAAGGAAAGATAATTTAGTACTGTAAACTAAATTTATCTGTCAGCTTTTAGAAAACATCTCAAAAAATTAAAGTACCAGATTCACAGCATCATTATCTACCAAGAACAAAGAAGCAGTTCTATTTTAAAAGTTTAAGATATTCAAAATGCATTTTCTAAATATTAATTTATACTTTAATATT
Organism: Suncus etruscus; assembly: GCF_024139225.1. Classification (NCBI taxonomy): domain Eukaryota; kingdom Metazoa; phylum Chordata; class Mammalia; order Eulipotyphla; family Soricidae; genus Suncus; species Suncus etruscus. The sequence continues at coordinate 123,787,702 of NC_064848.1, read as the reverse complement.
CAATAAATTAAATAATATAAATATCCTAAGATCTTAAAGAATTTGTATTTTATAATAAAATATTGATATTTTTTAACCTAAAATATAACATCACTTTTTACTGAAATATATATATAAGAACATTTTGTACTTTTTCCCCAGAATCTGAGTAAAATGTGACCTTTACGGAAAGCTGGCATTATGTACAGATATTTTGATATCTCAATTGCACAAAAACATTCCTTAACAAATTGAAAGCAGTGGCCTGTTTCTAGTCTAATATCTAACATATATGGTAGAATTTTACATGCAAAGGGAGATGGTGGAGGAAGGGTCATCAAATAATGTTAAAAATACCTTTTGGTAAAATAATCATTGCATGGTGAATAAACCATTTTTATTCTGTAATGAAAACTTTTAACAGACAAGATAAAAATAATGAGTAACTTAATTTTTTTTAAATTTGAGCTTTTCTTTAAAAATGTGCTTTAGTTGCACTTCATTTCACACACCTCAGTAGTCATAAATTTCCTATGTAGCAATATTTGCCTCCTAGCATTGGCTTTTAGGAAATCTACCAGGACAACTCAATGAAATATGTATATTCCTACAGAAAAAGCTTTTTTTTTTAAAAAAAAAAGCAAATCACTTGTTTCATTGATTTAAAAAAAATCTAACAGTATTTTCCAGTTTTTATTATTTCTGAGGTAGAAATAGGTGTTCCGTTACTCGGTTCCCTTACTCGACAGCTACACCTTATCTCAAGTTGCAATTCTCTCAGGCAGTGCAGGAGTTTTGTGTCCTTTCACTATGCAGCTCACTTGGAGACAAAAGCAAAACGAATTTGTTTCACTTGAACTATTCCCTTTTAACATATGCTTTCCAGCTGACTAAAGTTATCTTTAAAATTGTAACAGTCAAAGGGCATCAGCCCTAACCATTGAAATTGTTGCAAGGGATTTTTTTTATTTTGGCATTATAATGTTCAATAAAGAAATGATATAATTTGCTCATTAATGTTCAGGTATTCATTATATACTAGGTCCATATATAGACCTGCAATTACCTACAAATTAACTGTATTAAAAGATACCTGATTTTAAAATATCATATTCAAAACTACCTCATAAAATATGGCCACTGGAGAAAAAAAGAATTCTTATGTTGCTATTCTAAATAAGAATATCTCATTGGCCTTGCTGTTAAAAGAACAATAGAAGACTAATTAGCTCAACTATGTATTAGTCCCAGTGAGAGAACCCCAAAGCCCACAGTAATTTTGACACAGATGTATGCCACATGATACCTTTATTATATGCTAATGATATTTGACCAAGAAACAATCAAAACTTTTTAAAAAATCAATTAGAACCATTTTATTATAATAAAAAGAAAAGGTTTATGTTCATTGTATTCACTAGATTTTTTTCTAACACTTTTTATTAATTCAATTATGTTCCATGCTTCTCTGATGAACCAATCTAACATATGTTATGTAAAATAAAATTTAATATCCCTAAATGATACACTATTTTTAGAAACATACAGAATTGTATACAGTAAGCTAACAAAAAATTAACTTTTTTTTTTTTGCCTGATAATTGCTGTTTTGGTAAATAAAGCCAAGCATATCTCTGTCTTTCTGGAAAAAAATAAATAGTGGTAAAAATTTACTTAGCACATTCATTGTTGGAAGAGGGCCATGCTGGTTTTAGTCAACATTAGGACTTTAACTAAAAAATTTTAAAATATGACCCTTGGTTCACAAGTCTTAGTAATTAAATAATATCTGTTGATACTCTCTATCTTGTTATTTCATTCAACTAAATTTCTATAAGGTCAATGTTATTTCAAGTTTGTTTCCCACTAACTTTTGATTTACCACATCAAATTTTATTTACTGTTGGTTTATCTCTAAAATTTTATTTACCCATTCAGCATAATATACACAGTTTGTAAATATGCTTATTATTAAATAAATGAACAACTAAATGATAAAATTCTACATATGAGAACTACAGAGATCATTTTCTATTTTCAGACATTTTCTTTGAGTATTAGATACTTCAACAATTAAACAAAAAAAGCATGCAATGATTTTGATGAAAATTGAGGATAAGAATAATCATTGTGAACTATTTTCAGTCTTGTTTTTCTTTCAAAAATCACACAAAAAAAGTTTTAAAAAATGTTCTTGACTTCCTCTCATAGCATTTCTGTCAATTGATGTGGAATTTGATGTAGGCATTGGGTCAAAATCTTTTAAAATCTTTACAGACAGTTCTATTGTGCAACAAGATTAAAAACATTAAAATTTATGATGCTTATGACTATGATGAAACATCCACCATCTGTTTCCTAGCTTCACTTCTCTGCAACAACTTCCCATAGTACCATATCTCAGGGTACAATTTTTTTAAAATATTTTAATAGTAGTTATAGACGCATTATGGTTTTATCAATTTAATTCTATTTTTATTTAAGTAAGGTTGGCTTACATGACTGTACATTTTATAGATATGCAATTTTATAATTAAGAAGATGTAACTATTTATGCCACAAGAAGCTTACATTAAATTCTCTATCACAGTCCTCAGCGTTTTATATCCTCTTTCATTCTCATCCTCCTTTCTTTCTGGAACTTCAGTTCTAACATCTTAGATTAGGATTTATTTTCATTTAATTTATATGTTTCTTAGGTTCACTTCTCTACAGCTCATGTACAAGTGAAGATATCTGGTAGTACTTGTCTCTTTATTACAAAATTCTTACAATGAATCCCTCCAATTGTATCTATGTTGTACAAAAGGCAAGATTTAATTTGTTTATGGAATTACTGGTATTCAACTGAATATTTAAGTAATTTCCATACTTTCACTATTATAAATAGTGCTGAATGAACATAGATCTACATATTTTTTTCAAGTCAGTGTTCTTATATTGTTTAGATACGAAGGAGAGGAATTGCTTAATCATATGGCAGAACCGTTTCTTGGAGGTGAGCCACACCTGGTGACCCTCAGGGGTTAGTTACTCCTGGCTATGCGCCTAGAAATCACTCCTGGCTCAGGGGACCATATGGGAAGCAGGAGGATCAAACCACGGTCTGTGCTGGGTCAGCCTCCTGCAAAGTAAATGCCCTACTGCTGTGCCATTGCTCCAGCAATGGTGGAACCATTTTTAAATTTTTAGAGAAGCTGCAAATTATTTTCTCTAGTGGCTCAAACACAATAGGTTCCTTTTCCTGAACATTCCTTCCAGTCCTTATTCTTGCAGGCCTTTTTGATATGGAGCATATTCACAGGACTGAGGTGGTACCTCATTGTAGTTTTGATTTACATTCTCCTAAGAATAGGTAATAATGAGTTTTTTAAAAAAATATTTTTTATGCCAATTGACCAATTACAGGCATTTCTTTAGTAAAACATCTTCATTTCTTATTATAGTTTGGTGGAGTTCTTTATTTTCTTATCACTTAGTTTTGTGATTTTCTTATATATTTTTACTCTTTTAATTTTGAATACTTGACTTTTATCAAAATATGTAGACAAACTTGGTTGCCTTTTTATTTTACATAGAATCTTATTTTTTTGCTTGAGTTTTGTTTGTTGTTTGTTTGTTTGTTTGGCCTATACCCTGTAGTTCATAAGGCTTACTTTAGGATCACTCAAGAATCACTTCTGGCAAGGCTGGGGGTAGGTGTGGGTGTGTAGACATTCATTTTTAGAATCAAATTGTCCAATTTATTTTAGGATCCAATAAATCCAAATTTATTTTTAGAATCCAATCATTCTGTTTTTTCCCACCCTTCCCCCTCCTCCAAACCAATACATAGACATACACAGGCACACTTAAACACACTAAAGAATCAAGAGAGATTGGTTTGGTTTGATTGCTAAGACTTAACTAAGGAACTCCTATCATCAGAAATTCCCTTACCAGTCAACAAGCAGGGGCTGCTCTAAAGAGAAATTCCAGAGGAATGAGAAAACTGAGGGATAAACAGGAAGCAGACAGGAGAAGAATGAGGAATGAAGAAAACAAACAAGCAAAAAAATCAAGCTAATTCTACCCTCACCCTTCTACCAGGAAAAGCTCATGTATACCTTCAGTTAAATGTTGTAAATAGAGAACCTGGCACATATGCACTCCAGAATTCTTTCCCTAATAAAAATCTAAAAAAATAAACTTCCTTTTAATAAAGAAAAGAGCACTAAGAAGGAGACATATTCCATTATTTTAAGCTAATTTTTTAAAATACTATATTTCACAGCAGGATTGTTTCAGATCCAACACCTTTACATGAGCAGCTATCAGCCAGATTAAGAATTAGTGCATAGCTATTGTGACATGATTTTTTGACAAGAGCAATCAGCTATTGTTAGCAAGTGAAAGTTGAAAAGATTGGATTGGTCAAATTAAAGCACTTTAGGCTGGAATTGCAATTGAGAAAAGGCAACCGTCAAAACACTGCCAAAATGATTCATGATATTGGAATGTTATCTGGATTGGGTCACGGGAAATGTTGAAGTAGTATCATGGTTTATAGTTCAAAGTCGAATTTAGAATTTAATCATTTAAGACTTAACAGAAAACCTATAAGCATGGTCACATTACAATGTCATTTACAAAAGAAAAGAAGAAATTCTACACAATAATTTTGGTTAAAATATTATTTTATCGAGATAAATAAGTTGTAAATATATATCATTTGCTTGTGAGTTTTCATTCTATTTGTGATTTTGTGCTTTTACTTATACTTTAACAAATGTATGTAATATATACATTTTTGTATATTTGTAATACCAAACTATTGATGATAACTCTTTTATGATACCAATGGAAATTTATTTTGATTTGTAGAATAGTTAATAACAAATCGTACAATCATTAAATTTTGAAAAATTAACAAATACAGCAGATAATATTGATAGCATTTATTGAGTGATTAACAATTTTATTATAGAAAAAACTTTTTACTGGTTTCATGTTCCCCAAACTCTTTGGAAAATCAGGATCCAGATTCAAGCCATATCTACTAGACAATAAATATCTAAAAGGTCTACAAATGCCTTCTGAATGGCTGTAGATAGTCCTTATTCGTAAAGGTTTGCTAAAATAAAAAATATGTTCCTTCCAAACTTTTCTCTGGGATCCAGATTCAGCAGGAAACACGGGGATGGCATGATTCCATGCTGTAGGCTTTTGGGCCAAGCTTAGGGGAAGATGTGGCCTCTGGCTGCCCCCCACAGCCTTCTCTTTCCTTCTTCCCAAACCCTAAGGTTACCCCGGGCCGCCTGCACGGGGTGCCAGCCAGGTGGGTCCCAGTGAGCATTTTTAAGGGGACCCCAGGCCTCCCCCATCCCCCACCTGCACCAGAAGTGTGTATTGGGGGAGGGGACTGGTGAACTTCCCTTCCCACTAATCCCCATTCTCAAACTGCGTGAGGGCAATAGCCCCCCCAGTGCATAAAATTTACATAGATTTATAGGATATCATCTAGTTTAATCCACTTTGTGTTATACAGTATAGATAGTTAAATAGGATATCATAGGTGTTCATTTATGTTTACAATATACAGAATGTCTATGTTGTATTATTTCCTTCCCCCATGGCTCACCACCTACAGGCTCATTTCTAGTTCTTTACTCTCACCTGTCTCTCCACTGTCTATAACCCCACATGTAACCATTTTTACCCTCAGGTCTTTGCTCCTTATGAAGCAGATTAATATCCTCTCTCAAGCTAACTGCCAGTCAGCTCCCAAAATTAAAAAAAAAAGACTCTCAGCCTGAGAAGAAACCAATACTCTCTTCCTATTAATTTTATTATCTACGAACTCCTATCCTCCAACTCCCTTCACTGGGTACCTGTGCTTGCTACCATATCAGTTTCCGAGACACCCCACTCAAAGACATTTCTTAATACAGGAGTGCTGGGATCTGTTTACAGACTCCAGATGGCCAAATCACAGACCAAAGTGGAGTCCCAGAAACAACACACTCCCCCCGTGACTATTTCTAAAACATAAAAGGGACATGTATACCTCCTTTGTATATCTTTGATGTATTCTCTTAACATCTGTAACTCTTTTTGAATATTCTCTTATATAATGACAATTTTGCCCACTGATTTTTTGTTTGTTTGTTTGATTGATTTTTCCCCTTTGAGATCTGTTCAATAAGCAATGCTGGTAGATGAGTAACTCTGTATAGAATTTGTTAGATCCAAGTTATGGGAATGTTGGACTTGCTCCCTTGGCCTCCAGATGCACCAACAATACCTTGTGGCATTGTTTATCTTTTGCATAGACACATTAAAATGGGAAAATATTACATATGCAAACAAATTCTTATCTAATAGAGATGGTAATACAAATTTTGTAATGCAGTTAGGCCTCATACCCTGAACATTGGCATAATAATTTGGCTTAGGCCTCAGAAGAATGGGCATTGCCCATATACTCCTGAACAATAGATACCATCTAGATACAACCACAATTGTCTATAACATTACCAGGATGCAAACTTCTACCAGGGAAGACCCTACCACTGCTCTGGCATTGACTTACTCCAAAGACAGCTCTCAACACCCAGATGACTTAGCAACAACCTGCTTGCAGGGCAGGTCTCTCCGCATCTAATGGTGAGGTGAAACTAGAGGATGCTCCACATCAGCCTGACTTATATGAAGGAAATGCACAGAATATAGAATCTTTACATACAGGAACCTGACACCAACAACAGCTAAAGTGTGAAAAAGTTTCACCAGGACCACAGAGAATGACTCAGGGGTTGGACAAACTGGTATGCCTGGAGCCCAGAGTCGGTCTTATGCCAATAAACTTCTGGAGTGAGGCCTTCTTGTAATCAGGCCAAGGAATTTTTTCCCCGTTTTTCCCATATTTTGCTGGGCCTATGCAAACAACGGCGATTACCACTTTCACACCTTTACTACTGGATTTTTTTTAACACTTATCCTTTAAGAAAGAAAAAATAACAGCTTAGTGAACTTAAAAAAAAATAACTGTAGTAGAATGCTTATCTCGAATACAGGCAGGGGATGAGAAGGAAGGAGGGGGCATTGGGCTTGAAGATTGTTGCACTGGTGAAGGGGGGTGTTCTGTTTGTGGCTAAAACCCAACTATAATCATGTTTGTAATCATGGTGCTTAAATAAAAAATAAAAAAGTATGTTCTTTCTAACATGGCCTGCTTTGGGCAGAAGGAGAAAAGTCTTTTATTTTTTAGTAAATATGAGAATGGGTTTATAAGAAATTATTAACATATTTTTTCTGATTATGAAAGATAATTCAGAATGTGCTAATGGGATCTGACAAACAGGAGAGTGGTAATATTCTAACTAGAAATTTAGAATGAGAAGACAGGTTGCGGTTTATGGTCTAGGACAGGGATGGCGAACAAGTTTGACACAAAGAGTCAAAATTTTAAACTCAGAAAAAATTTTAAAGTCAGAGAGCCACACCATGCAGTGACCTGCCAAAACAGACAAACACTCACACGAAAGCATCTAATTTGAACAATAATCTATTAAACACATATTGCAGTTTGCCATTTTGAGTGAAGGTAAAAATCCTGCAGTGATGGTGAGGGTGTGCTGCGTCCTCCACACTAAGAACTAACAGCAAGATGTGACACAACATGTGACACACGAGTCCTCCCGCTAGCTGGCCTGTGCAGTTGTTTCCGAGGGATGGGAGATGGGATGACGCCTCAGAGGTCCCTCCTCAGAAGCAGCAGAACAAAATCCAAACTTGGCAAAGAGCTACAGTATACAAAATAATGACGAGGCAAAGAGCCGCATTCATTTTGGCCAAGAGCCGCATGTTCGCCACCCCTGGTCTAGATGTAAAAGATAGAGGAAAGATGCTAAAAGGCTTTGATAGAAGGAATAGAACATTGAGAGATATGAGATGGAGAAATCAACAGTGACCTTCAGATACCTGATTCAAAGATTAAGATATTTAAATGCATAGTGACTTATAGTGGGGCCCAAGGGGGTGATTTACTTGGTATAGTTTTACCGTATATACTTGAGTATAAGTCGAGTTATTCCTGCACAAAATTTGTGCTGAAAACCCTGAACTCGGCTTATACTCAGGTCATACAGGTTATTAGATTTGGTGAGCAAGGGAACTTAGTCTCCAGTCTGCCATCCAGTGGAGGGGTGGTGCTTCAACTCTGTCCACAAGTTGGGCTAAACTGAAGAGGTAGGCAGCTGAACTGAACTGTATTCCACTGCACTATTTAATCCAAAATATTCTGCCCTTTGAATGAGACCAACAGCAGTGAGGATGATATCTGCAAACTCAGTGATGATTACAATGTCTATGTTGATACCTTCACATCAACATAGATGTGATGTGAAGTTCATGCTGAAACTCTATTTGGACATACAGATGATGAAGGGGAGGAGTCCAGTTTGAAAGGATTTTAACCTTTGTGATTTAGCTTGATTACCTGTTAAGCTATGGTTTTCTGTACTTTATTTAAAGTTTTAAAGCTATTGTTGCTAGTTTATAGTTTTTCTTTAGCAATAAATATAGAAAAACATTTAACCTACTGATTCCTCAATTATTGTAATTGTTTTGGGTATATATTTTTATTGGAAATTTATTAGTGGCTGCTTACATTTTCCACCTTGGCTTATACTCGAGTCACTAAGTTTTCCCAGTTTTTAGGGTAAAATTAAGAGGGTTGGCTTAAACTCAGTTCAGCTTGTACTCGAGTATATAGGTAAGAAATTTTAATGTAAGTCTTTAGAATTTTCATTTAAAGTGCTATGTTATTGGGACCACATAGATTTTACAGAGGGTAGGGCATTTGCCTTGCATGCAGCACACCCAGATTCCAACTCTAGTACCTATATGGTCCCATAGGCACTGATAAAAGTAATTTCTGAGTCCAGAGCCAGGAGTTATCCTAAACATCGCCAGGTGTACCCCCACCCAAAATTTAAAAATGCTATATTTTGATTGATTTGGAGGCTTTGTTTTACTTTACAATAATTTTATTCTAATACTTTGAGTTACCAAGTTGTTCATGAAACAGTTGTTTCAGTCATTAAATATTCTAATACCAACCTCCCATTTTCTCCCCAGCTTGTTCCTTGTAGGCACAAATTTACTTCATATTGTTTGTTACAATAAAAAGACACTCAAAATTATCAAAGCTTAGATCAAAAAGAGTAAAGTCGTAATAATTGTCTTATTGCACAATCGTGTGATACGTCATTGTCTGTGAATCTAATGTGGTGGCTAGTGCCAATTGAACCTCTGTGTTATTCTTTAGACTCATTGAGCTTGCTGGTTTTCTATACAACTTTTCAATTGTATTTACTGTGATCCTACTATACTGTCAATACTATGAAATTTAGAGTTGTCCAGGATCTATGGAGCTGGAATTATTTGGTGATTTGGCAGTTTAATGTTGTTCAGTCGTGAACAACTTCTATGTAAAAGGATGTGCAGTGGAGCTTTGGGGCTGCTGTGACTTCAGACAGGAAGAAGAACTTAACTTCTCCCACTCTACCATTCTCCAGAGTTGTCAGCCTATCTAGACCATTCAACCTGGGAAGATTTGTTGCAGTAGATCTTTTAAAGATTGGTTACTAATATGAGGTTTAAAAAAATTAAAGTGAGAAAACAATGTAAGAATTTAAAGTTAAAACTTATAATGAGAGAAAAAGTAGGGTAAAAGCTACTGACAAAAGTTTGTGACAAGAGTTTGTTAATATAGGCCTCTTAACCTCAACTATCTATCATGGAAACATTTAATTCTAAAGTAGAAGATTTAGTTTAAGTTAAATTGTCTTATAATACAAGAAGAAATCAGACTTCAATTATATTGTAATCTATGAAAACTTAAGAATGAATAAGTATTTACTCAGATTCATTAACTCATTGAGGAAAATTTATTTTCTTATTATTTTTTTGAAGATGGTTGATGTTAACTTATTTATATTTAAATTTTTTATAGCAGTGTGTTGGAACCTGGGACATTCCCAAAAATAATTATCCAGTGGTACAAACATATCAGTTTAATGCTTGAGTATGATAATGCTTAAGAACCATCAGGGTTAACACTAATGTGCTCAAAGTTTATGTAGTGCTGAAATTCAAATTTCGGAACTCATTTATGCTAGATATATGCTATATATACTACTTAGGCTATTTCCCTAGGCCCAGAAGTTCTTAACCCATGCATTATAAGAAGTGCCTATTTTTTTAACAAAGCATGTTTAAAGTAACAGTTGGTCATCTGGACAAAAGAAATCATTTATATTATTCTTTGTCTTTGGGTCTCTATATTTATACAGATAAATAATGGATACTGAATCAACTTGTCAAAGAAATGAAGGTGTGTTTATGTGTCTAGTTCACTTTGTTTTTAACAGTATTATTCTACCTTCCTTAGTAGTCTTGCTTTCAATTCTCTTCCACCAAACAAGGTCTAGAATAATAGAATACAAAAGAACAGAAAAGAATAAATTTACCTGAGTATTTAAATATGGGAGTCATTTTAGTCTTTAGGCTAAAATATAGGACCTTTTCAGCTGCAGGAAACAAATCCCATCCCGGACAGCCTTAATACTGCTGGGTCACCAACAAGGGCCAGCTCTAATATGATATCCTGACAACGAGGAAAATGGGAACAACTTGACCTAAGAGCAAGTTATCCTACCTTACCAGCTAACGATACGACAAAATCAGAAGACTGGTAACCCTTTGGTAGGTCCAAAAGCCAAGATCGCGATTTACAGAGGACTGGCTGCTAGAGCCATGACCAGACTGTATATATCTTGAGACCAATAAAAAAGCCCTAGTCTAGGGTTTGAACTACGACCTGCACAATAACCATGATACCCAGTTCCAAAGGTCTGGCAGAGACAATGGTAACGGAATGGGGCTTCTGGAAACACAAAGAAAGACGCTATCCTAGGTGCCATCCTAGATTCAGTGCAAAGACCAAGACCACTATCCACAGAAGACGGATTAAAATGACACTGAGGGAACAGAATTTCTAGAACCACAAAGACTGACTTCATCACAAGACTCACCCATGGATCTGTGCAGGTACCGAGATCTCTAGATACAGAGGCTTGAGTGTATCACCCAGGACGGACCAGAAGTCTTCAAAACACCACAAAAGCACCACCAGGAGAGTAAATGCCCCTGAACAGAGTAGAATCTATAGTTAATCCCATGACAATATACTCCAAGGACGGAGAAACCCCATATCTCTTAGGCCAAGTGAATTCCTTTTCGAATGACCCCAATATTTACTGTGCCAGGGCAGGAGGGGGAAAAAAAGCAAAAAGCACAAAACATTGTTTATTTTTTATATATTATTTTGTATCTTCATTTATTATTATTATTATTATTATTATTATTATTATTATTTACCTATCTATTTTTGTTCGATTTTCTTTGTTCGGGTTGTGGTTATTGAAGTTGTTGTCCCCCCAGTTATACTTATTTTTTTTCTCTTACTTTTCTTTCTTTTTGTGCTATGCCATGTTTCTTATCTCAAGACCATGGCGGTTTTTTATTTTTATTTTTATTTATTTTTTTTTGTGGTGCTTATTGTTAATGTCGGAGTCCTCACTGGATATTTGACGCTCCTTTTTGTACTGGTGGTGTTTCACCTTCTTTTTCTCCTTCGTCTCTCAAATCAATAATGAGAGCCTCTAGAAGGATTCTGCCTATTTCGGCGTATTAGACTTTTACCCCAGTTTATTACTTTTCTCTTCTTCAAACAAAACCACGTAACTTGAACTAGCTAGTCCTGCCTCCCAGTTAGAGGGGGAAATAAGGGAGGCACCAAGACCAAACAGGTGCAAGACTATAAGTAGTAGGCTAGGTACAGAGGGGACCACAATATTCTAGCAGCCCTGGGGGTGAGGGAAGAGGATATGGGAGGGTAGGACAAAACGGAGGTGTAGGGAGGACAAATTGGTGATGGGAATCCCCCCTGATTTTATGTAAATATGTACCTAAAATATTATTGTCAACAATATGTAAGCCACTATGATTAAAATAAAAATTATATTAAAAATATAGGACCTTTTAGAAAATATTGGTACACACATTTACTGTTTGTTCCTTTGTTTATATCTTCTTGCTTAAAGTCTTTCCTCAGGCTCATCTCTACCTACTTCACCACACAATCATAGGCTTTCTTTGGTTCCTTTCCCTAAAGTTGAAGCCAGCTTCACACATGATCCCAACTTCACTGTTTATTATATGTAAATTAGAGCACTAACTGGAAGCTCTAAATGGTTCTTTTTTTTTTTTTTTTTTTTTTGGTTTTTGGGCCACACCCATTTGACGCTCAGGGGATACTCCCTGGCTATGCGCTCAGAAATCACCCTGGCTTGGGGGGACCATATGGGACACCGGGGGGATCGAACTGCGGTCATCCGCTTGCAAGGCAGACACCTAACCCTGTAGCGCCACCTTCCCGGCCGCCTAAATGGTTCTTTTTGTAATTGATTAATTAACTTTTTCACAGTAGGAGAATAAAATAGTATTAATTCAATTGATCTTTTAGTTAATTTTCTCTCACCTGGCTTGGAAGTTTCTAGAGTCATATACACAAAGTTGTATACATTGTAAATAATAATTTCTATGCCAAATAAAATGGAAAGAGTGAGTAGGGGCTGAAATCCATCCTGTTCTGAACTACTCTAGCATGTGATTTTTGGGTGTCAGTGGCTCCACCCATGAGCAGGGCTATTATATTTTTTCCCACTCTCATTGCTCAGAGGTTATCTCGCCCTGGTGCTGCTTGGGGGAACTTGTGATGTCATAGGTCAAATGTAGGCCTCTAGCCTTGCAAAGCATTTATGCTAATATATATTCCCCCTTCCTCCTCCATTTTATAAAAGTTGGGTTTATTATTTTATTTTGGGGGGAGGAATTTAAGGGGTACTGGAGGGAAAAACTAGATGCAAGGCATCAGAAAATTAAATCTAAAAATACATCAAACAAAGCATACATCCTAGCACTCTTTGTCTTATTTACTCAAAGGCACTGTCTGACCCAGAATGGACCCTGAACCAATATCATCATGGTACATGGTGCTATTAGGGCATTTATTGGCTTATTTCAGAACCTCACCTACATAAAAGCAATTACATTGGCTACAAATGGCTTTCATGTTGTCCTTCTGGGACAAACAAACATCAGCTTCTGTTAAATCGGGAAGTTCGGGGTTTAGAAGCAACAATTTACCTATATCTGCTAATTATAAAATATGGTTCCTTCGCTAAATACATATTTTTCTAGCAGATTAGAAAATGCACACACAAATAACTAATCAAGACAATGACATAGAAGAAGCATGTTCTTTGTAGGCTTAAAAAGAGGAATTCTACCAGAAGACATTGATGTCTTCCAGGTGATGGTAACATTAAGCAGACCATTAGTAGATTTTTTTATAATTATCTTTATTTAAACACCGTGATTACAAATATGATTATAGTTGTATGATTACAGTCATGTAAAGAACACCCACTTCACCAGTGCAACGTTCCCACCACCAATTTTCCTCCTCCCCACCCCCCACACCTGTATTCGAGACAGGCTTTCTACTTCCCTCATTCATTCACATTGTTATGATAGTTTTCAGTGTAGTCATCTCTCCAACTGCACTCATCCCTTATGTGATGAGCTTCATGTCATGAGCTGCACCTAACAGCCATCATCTCTCTTGTCTCTGAGATACTGTTAAAAATGTCTTTCATTTTTCTTAAAACCCATAGATGAGTGAAACCATTCTGCATCTTTCTCTCTCCCTCTGACTTACTTCACTCAGCATAATAGATTCCATGTACATCCATGTATAGGAAAATTTCATGACTTCATCTCTCCTGACAGCTGCATAGTATTCCATTGTGTATATGTACCACGTTTCTTTAGCCACTCATCTATTGAAGGGTGTCTTGGTTGTTTCCAGAGTCTGGCTATTGTAAATAGTGCTGCAATGAATATAGGTGTAAGGAAGGGATTTTTGTATTGTATTTTTGTGTTCCTCGGTTATATTCTTAGGAGTGGTATAGCTGGATCGTTATGGGTAGCTCAATTCCAATTTGTGAAGGAATCTCCATATCGCTTTCCATAAAGGTTGTACTAGATGGCATTCCCCACCTCAGCGGTGGAAAAGAGTTCCTTTCTCTCCACATCCCCACCAGCACTGCTTGTTTTCCTTTTTTGTGATGTGTGCCAATCTCAGTGGCATAAGGTGGTACCTCATAGTAGTTTTGATTTGTATCTCCCTGATGATTAGTGATGTTGAGCATCTTTTCATGTGCCTTTTGGCCATTTGTCTTTCTTCTTTTTCAAAGTGTCTGTTCATTTCTTCTCCCCATTTTTTGATGAGTTTAGTTGTTTTTTCTTGTCAGTACCTTGTAAATTTTGGATATTAGTCCTTTATCTGATGAGTATTGGGTGAATAATTTCTCCCACTCAGTGGGTGCCCTTTGTATTCTGGGCACTATTTCCTTTGAGATGCACAAGCTTCTCAGCTTAATATAGTCCCATCTGTTTATCTCTGCTTCCACTTGTTTGGAAAGTGCTGTCTCCTCCTTAAAGATGCCTTTAGTCTCAATGTCCTGGAGTGTTTCACCTACATGTTGTTCTATATACCTTATAATTTCAGATCTGATATCAAGGTCTTTAATCCATTTGGGTTTTACCTTTGTACATGGTGGTAGCTGTGGGTCTGAGTTTGCTTTTTTGCAAGTGGCTAACCAGTTGTGCCAACACCACTTGTTGAATAGGCTTTCCTTGCTCCATTTAGGATTTCTTGCTCCTTTATCAAAAACTAGGTGGTTATACGTCTGAGGAACCTTCTCTGAGTACTCAAGCCTATTCCATTGATTGAGGGTCTGAACTTTATTCCAATACCATGCTGTTTTTATAACTACTGCTTTGTAATACAGTTTAAAATTGGGGAAAGTAATGCCTCCCATATTCCTTTTTCCAAGGAGTGCTTTAGCTATTCGAGGTTGTTTATTGTTCCAAATGAATTTCAGAAGTGTTTGATCCACTTCTTTGAAGAATGTCATGGGTATCTTTAGAGGAATTGCGTTAAATTTGTACAATGCTCTTGGAAGTATTGCCATGTTAATTATGTTAATCCTGCCAATCCATGAGCAAGGTATGTGTTTCCATTTCCACGTGTCCTCTCTTATTTTTTGGAGCAGTGTTTTATAGTTTTCTTTGTATAGATCCTTCACATCTTTTGTCAGGTTGACTCCAAGATATTTGAGTTTGTGTGGCACTAATGTAAATGGGATTGTTCTCTTAATGTCCATTTCTTCCCTATCATTATTAGTGTATAAAAAGGCCATTGAATTTTGTGTGTTAATTTTGTAGCCTGCCACTTTGCTATATGAATCTATTATTTCTAGAAGCTTTTTGGTAGAGTCTTTAGGGTTTTCTAAGTAGAGTATCATGTCATCTGCAAACAGTGAGAGCTTGACTTCTTCCTTTTCTATCTGGATTCCATTGATAACTTTTTCTTGCCTAATCGCTATAGCCAGTAATTCCAGTACTATGTTGAATAGGAGTGGTGAGAGAGGACAGTCTTGTCTTGTGCAAGAATTTAGAGGGAAGGATGTTAGTTTATCTCTATTGAGGATAGTATTTGCCACTGGATTCTGGTAGATGGCTTTGACTATATTGAGAAAGGTTCCTTTTATTCCTATCTTGCTGAAAGTTTTCATCAACAAAGGGTGTTGAACCTTATTTAATGCTTTTTCTGCATCTATTGATATGACCATGTGATTTTTATTTTTCTTGTTGTTTATGTTGTGTATTATGTTGATAGATTTACAGATGTTAAACCAGCCTTGCATTCCTGGGATGAAACCTACTTGATCAAAGTGAATGATCTTCTTGATGAGGCACTGGATCCTGTTCGCCAGGATTTTGTTGAGGATCTTTGCATCTGTGCTCATCAGGGATATTGGTCTGTAATTTTCTTTTTAGGCAGCATCTCTAACTGGTTTTGGTATTAAGGTGATGTTGGCTTCATAAAAGGTATTTGGAAGTGTTCCTGTTTTTTCGATTTCATAAAAGAGCCTGGCCAGGATTGGTAGTAGTGCCTCTTGAAAGGTTTGAAAGTATTCATTCATGAATCCATCAGGGCCTGGGCTTTTGTTTTTGGGAAAATTTTTGATTACGGTTTTAATTTCCTCAATAGTGATGAGGGTGTTTAGATATGCTACATCTTCTTTATTCAACTGTGGAAGGTTATATGAGTTCAAAAATTTATCCATTTCGTCCAGGTTCTCATATTTAGTGGCATAGAGTTTTTCAAAGTATTCTCTGAATACCCTTTAAATCTCTGCAGTATCTGTAGCGATCTCCCCATTTTTATTTCTAATACACATTATCAAGTTTCTCTCTCTCTTTTGCTTTGTGAGTTTTGCCAATGGTCTATCAATGCTGTTTATTTTTTCAAAGAACCAACTTCTGCTTTCGTTGATCTTTCGGATTGTTTTTTGGGTTTCCATTTCATTGATTTCTGCTCTCAGCTTTGTTATTTCCTCCTCTCTCCCTATTTTTAGTTTCTTTTGTTGATCATTTTCTAATTCTATAAGCTGCCCCATTAAGCTATCCATGTATGCTCCTTCTTCCTTCCTGATTTGTGCTTGCAAAACTATAAATTTTTCTCTCAGTACCACTTTTGCTATATCCCATAGTTTGTGTTTTCATTGTCGTTTGTTTCCAGAAAATTTTTGATTTCTTCTTTTATTTCATCTCGGCCCCCCTGGTTGTTCAGTAGTAGGCTGTTTAATTTCCAGGTGTTAATTTTTTTCTTCTGTGTCCCTTTGTATTTCACATCTAAATTCAGAGCCTTGTGGTCAGCAAAGGTAGCCTGAAAAATTTCTATCTTTTTGAATTTATGGAGGTATGTTTTATGTGCCAGCACATGGTCTATCCTGGAGAATGACCCATGTACGTTGGAAAAAAAAATGTGTATCCAGGTTTCTGAGGATGGAGTGTCCTATATATATCTACTAGGCCTCTTTCTTCCATTTCTCTTTTCAGGTCTAGTATATTTTTGTTGGGTTTCCATTTGGTTTACCTATCAAGTGTTGACAAGCCTGTGTTGAGGTCTCCCACAATTATTGTGTTATTATTGATATCCTTCTTTAGATTTGTCAACAATTGTATTAAATACTTTGCTGGTCCCTCATTGGGTGCGTATATGTTTAGGAGAGTGATTTCTTCCTGCTGTACATATCCTTTGATTAGTACATAATATCCATCTTTGTCCCTTACAACTTTTCTGAGTATAAAGTTTGTGTCATCTGATATTAGTATTGCCACCCCCGCTTTTTTAAGGGTGTTGTTTGCTTGAATGATTTTCCTCCACTTTGATTTTGAGTCTATGTTTATTCTGACTATTCAGGTGTATTTCTTGTAGACAGCAGAAGGTTGGCTTCAGTTTTTTGATCCATTTCCCCACTCTGTGCCTCTTAACGGGTGCATTTAGTCCATTGACATTGAGAGAAATAATCGTTATGGGGTTTATTGCCATCTTTATGTAGAAGTTTGCTGTGTTTTTTTTTTTCTGTCTTGTCTTTAGAATAGATCTTTCAGTTTTTCTTTTAAGGCTGGTTTTGAGTCTGTAAAGTTTTTGAGCTGTTGTTTATCTGTGAAGCCATGTATACTTCCTTCAAACCTGAAAGTGAGGTTTGCTGGGTGCAGTATTCTTGGCGAAGCATTTATTTCATTGAGTTTTGTCACTATATTCCACCACTGCCTTCTGGCCTTGAGTTTTTCTGGTGATAGGTCTGCTGTAAATTTCAAGGATGCTCCCTGGAATGTAATTTCCCTTTTCGATCTTGCTGCTTGCAGTATTCTATCTCTATCTGTGGGATTCATCATTGTGACTAGGATGTGTCTTGAGGTGTTTCTCCTGGGGTCTTTTTTAGCTGATACTCTTCGGGCATGCAGGATTTGTTCACATGTTTTCTTTAGCTCTGATAGTTTCTCTGTGATGATGTTCTTGACTATTGATTCTTCCTGGAGATGTTCTTCTTGGGTCTCTGGGACTCCAATGATTCTAAAGTTGTTTCTGTTGAGCTTATCAAAGACTTCTATTTTTATCTGCTCATATTCTTTGAGTAACTTTTCCATTGTCTGATCCTTTGATTTAAGGCTTTTTCGCAGTCTCTTTGCTGTGTTAAGTTGTTATGCATCTTATCTTTCAGCGCACTAATTCTAACCTCAGCTGCTTTTACCCTGTTGGAAAGCACATCCATTATGTTCTTCAATTCGTTTACTGAGTTTTTCAGACCAGAAACACTCACCTCAGCCAAGGCAAGCCATCAGGGGATGAATGCCAGAGAAGATCAAAGTTTCCAAGTTAAAGCAAGCCCGGGAAAGCTCCAAAATGTCTGCCGAGCTTAAGGGGCCCAGCAGAGTCTGTCTTTTTCACAACTCGGCCAGAAAGACACACCTCAGCCGAGGCACGCCCTCAGGGGATTAATGCCAGAGAAGATCAAAGTTCCCAGGTTGAAACAAGCTGGGGGAGGCCCCAAAATGTCTGCCAAACCTAAGGGGCCAGCAGTCAGCTTTATCCGCAGCAGAGTCTCCATTAGTAGATTTTTAATGGCAAAAGGAGAGCACAGATGCATATTGAATCCAGGCTAAAGGCAGGATGGTAAGAAACAGAGACTTTCAGAAATTATAATGTGTTGAGGATGAAGACAGCTATTTCATGGAGAATGAGAAAAATGAAAATAGTGTTATAAATGTATCAGTAGACGAAGCTGGAGACTTAGATGGGAAACTCATCATTTAATGTTGCCATTATCAACTTTACTTCTATAAAAAGATATGCACATTTATCAGTTATACTAACAAACTACATTATTTAAAATAAGCTGGAGAAGAAAAAACAGTATCTAATCTGACTTCAATTTTTAGATAGCAGAACTGGTGTTAGGAAAGAAACAAAAAAAAATTGGCCACGTCTTAAAAATAGTTAGTGGCAGACAAGAACTAAAATTTGAAGCTTAAGTGTTTTTTTCTCAGCTTCTCATACTAGAAAGCTAGAAAGCTTATATTTTCAGATATATAGGACAATATACTAAAAATAAAATATAACTATAAAGTAAGCAATGCACATTGGATTTATTTCAACATAGTCAATTATCTTTTACTTTATTTTTATAAATTACACAATTTTTTGTTGTTGAGATAGTCTGGTTTTTAATATTGAATATATTTTATCAATATATTTATATTTTCATAGAAAGCACAATTTTAGGGGTGCATAGGCAACACCTGGTGGTGCTTCTGAACTATTTTTGGGTTTATTCTCAGGGATCTCTTCTGAAACAACTCAAGGAAACATGCAATACTGGTATTGGCTGAATGTAAATTAAACTACTTTAAATAATGTATATATCTCTAGCCCAAAAATTTTTTTTTAAATTGAAAGTAATTTTATCAGATCTCTGAGGTATATCATAACTCTCTCTGGCAATAAATTTTCTGTGTGTGATATTTTAAAAAGTATTTTGGTGTGGTAAAATGGAAAAGTAAATTGTTGCCAAGATGTTGAGATCCCTAAACACAACAGAGTTTGGATTTCAGTTCATTAGGCAATGCAAAACTATTATACTTTTAACATTATGGAATCTACCATTAGAATAAATTATTATTCGATTCCCTGACATTTAAGATCCCTATTCCTTGTTTCATTGTATTTGCACTTTCTAATCATGTTGCTGTTGTTAACCGGAGTCAAATAGTTATCTGAGTTTAGTTTATTTGTGTTTATTTACCTTTTTGTTCTTGGCATTATCATTTTATTCCCTAATTAATTGATTCTCAAATACTTCTGGATTCAATCTGAATTTTGAGGGTAGATTGAATAGACTAAATTTACTCTAGAAGCCTCTCCTTACTGACCATAAACAGGCTGTGAGATATTTTTTTATTAGGAAGGTTTACAGAATCAATCATTTCTTAGAGCAGCCAATCTTGAAGTCAAGATGAAACTTTAAATGATTTGCATGATATGCTATGGATGATCTCACACAGTGTTCATGTTTTAGAATTTAAATTTAGAGACCTTTCAGTCTCTGTAGCTACGTATATCTTGGGACTCTTCCAAACCAACAGTATGCTTTCTTTCAAAGGCTAGAAATAAAATGACAAAGCTTGTTCAATTTATTTTTTATAAATTGAATAAAGAATTTTAAAGAAAGAATCATTCTAAGGAACCAAACAAAATTTAAAGCCGTTCTTATTGTAGTTAGTCATCTTTTTAGCTTACTAGATGAACTATTTCAATATTTTTCCTGGATTCAAGCACAAATTTCTAGCTAGGATTAAAATTTACTATCTGCTTTTACTTTTAAAACTTATTTGTCAGGAATTTACATAAAACTAGAGAACTTCAGATGTATAAATCAACATCTCTATTTGTATATAGAAACCATCACACATACCATAAAAGTTCTATTATCATTCCTTAACCAAAAAAATAAAAATCATTAACTACAAAATTTTGGTAGCATTTTAGCATTTATTTAATTTAATTTTTTGTTTTGTTTGGTTTGATTTCAAGGTCACAGCTGGTGACGCACATGGGTTACTCCTGGCTCTGCGCTCAGAAATCCCTCCTGGCTCTGGGACCATATGGGAAGATGTGTGATCAAACGCAGTCCGTCCTGGGTCAGCCGCATGCAAGGCAAACCATCCTACTGCTGCGCCATTGCTCTGACCCCCATTTTAGCATTTTTATGTAATTGTATTCCCTCAGCTATAACAGAAATAAGCAATCTTGTCTGTTAGTGTGATGTATTGTTGTAAAATGTTTTATATGAATAAAATAAAATATAAATATAATTTAGACATTAAATCTGTTTCTGTGGTTCTTGGGACTTTTTTGGTGGGTGGGCACCCTTGGGTGTACTCATAGCTTACCTTTGGTTTTTACTCAAGATTCACATAGGCAGGGGCCTGAACGGTGGCGCAGTGGTAAGGTGTTTGCCTTGCATGTGGCTGACCTAGGACTGACTACATTTCGATCCCCCTATTTCCCATGTGGTCCCCCAAGCCAGGAGTGATTTCTGAGTGTATAGCCAGGAGTAGCCCCTAAGCATCACTGGGTGTGGCCCAAGCCCCCCAAAATACATAAATAAGTTAAACACTTAGATGTTTCATGGTACACTTTTAATATGGTCTTTTATCTTAGCATGTTAGTTTCAAGGTATTGCTTATTTTAAGATCAGATCAAAGAGGCATTTTTATTAAACAAAAACATAAATAAATAAATACATAAATAAATAATTGAATCATTAGATCTGTACTACCAGTCAAAGCATCACAAGGAGTGATCTCTGGGTTCTCCAATACCACAGAAAGTGGTTTCAACTAAGAAATTAAAAGAGAGGGCTGAAGCATCTGCTTTGCCCACGCTAGCCTAGGACGGTCCCCCAGCATCCCATATAGTCCCCCAAGCCAGGAGCGATTTCTGAGCCAAAACCAGGAATAACCCCTGAGCATTACCAGGTGTGGTCCAAAACCCAAAAATAAATAAATAAATAAATAAATAAATAAATAAATAAATAAATAAAATATAAAAGGAGGAGTTAAAGTACATGCTTGCATGTGGTTTGCCCCAATTCAATATCTACCATCACATGGTTACCTGAGCTTCACCAAGTTCAGCAGAGGTGATCTGGATCATTTCTGGGCCAGAAAAGGGCTATGATATTTTGAAGATATCAAATTTAATTTTTACTATATTTAATATAATAAAATCAGAAGTCAGATTGATGAAACTTCTTAATTATAAATAGAAACAACATCAGTAGTGATAAAGTTTTCCAAATGATTTATCTGTTATTAAGCCAACTATTACAAAAACATTGAGTATAAAACAAAATTTTAAAGTATAATATTTTTATATTGCGTGTGTTTTGCTGCATAATGAGAAATAAGCATCAATATTAGTCATGGAACCTAAGTTGAGGTTGTGACTGATTTTTATCCTCACTTGAAAAGCCAGATTTTTGGCTTTTAAAAAATCTGGGTGGTAATGACCAATTCCTACACACAGTACATAGATCAAATTAGTCTCTATTGCAGCTAGATGGCTGCCTGAGGGTCTTGAAGGACTGGAGTTCCAGTGCTGTTAATGAGAACAGATTTGATCAGCATGGATCTTGCTAAGCATATACTTCACTACCAACAACATGAAGAATCATATCAGGAGTAAGGTTAATACTTTCTACAAGGTTGTCTCCTCCTAGTCTACAACTTCCTTTTATGCTTTACTGAAAACACTACAATATTGGCAATGTATTTTATTGGTTGAATTTAAATTTTATGTACTTCCATAAAACAAATATTTTAGAAGGCAAAAAAAAATCATAAATTTGGTGTCAGAGAATTAGTACAGTGGGTAGAACATTGCCTTTCACACGACTCTTCTCAGTTTAATTCTTAGTACTACAAGCCTGGCTGTGTGAATCTTTTATTTTTTTAGTTTTTGGGTCACACATGTTGCTCTCAGGGGTTACTCCTGGCTCTGTGCTCAGAAATCACTCCTGGCAGGCTCAGGGGACCAGAAGGAATGCAGGGAATAGAACATCCTGGGTAGACTTCATGCAAGGCAAATGTCCTACCTCTGTGCTATCTCTCTGGCTCCTGCCTATATGAATCTTAAGTAAAAAACAAAAGGTAAGCTATGAACAACCCCAGGTATAGCCCACCCCCCAAATATCCCTAGAACCATAGAAACAAGATTTTTTTTGCTTTTTTATTTTTATGTTTTTACATTTTACTTAAACACCTTGATTTAAATACATGATTGTGTTTTGGGTTTCAGTCATGTAAAAAACACCACCCATCACCAGTGCAACATTCCCATCACCAATGTCCCAAATCTCCCTCCTCCCCACCCAACCCCCACCTATACTCTAGACAGGCTTTCTATTTCCCTCATACATTCTCATTATTAGGATAGTTCAAAATGTAGTTATTTCTCTAACTGATCTCATCCCTGTTTGTGGTGAGCTTCATGAGGTGAGCTGTAACATACAGCCCTACTCTCTTTTGTGTCTGAAAATTATTATTGCAAGAATGTCTTTCATTTTTCTTAAAATCCATAGATGAGTGAGACCATTCTGCATCTTTCTCTCTCTCTCTGACTTATTTCACTCAGCATAATAGATTCCATGTACATCCATGTATAGGAAAATTTCATGACTTCATCTTTCCTGACAGCTGCATAATATTCCATTGTATGTATGTATGTACCAAAGTTTCCTTAGCCATTCATCTGTTGAAGGGCATCTTAGTTGTTTCCAGAGGCTTGCTATGGTAAATAGTGCTGCAATGAATATAGGTGTAAGGAAGAGATTTTTGTATTGTATTTCTGTGTTCCTAGGGTATATTCCTAGGAGCGGTATTGCTGGATCATAAGGGAGCTCGATTTCCAGTTTTTGGAGGAATCACCATATCACTTTCTATAATGGTTGAACTAGACAGCATTCCCACCAGCAGTGGATACAAGTTCCTTTCACTCCACTTCCCCGCCAACACTGCTTGTTCTCATTCTTTGTGATGAGTGCCAATATCAGGGGTGTGAGGTGGTACCTCATAGTTGTTTTGATTCGCATCTCCTTGATGATTAGTGTTGTGGAGCATTTTTTATTTGTGTCTTTTGGCCATTTGTATTTCTTCTTTGTCAAAGTGTCTGTCCATTTCTTCTCCCCATTTTTTGATGGGATTAGATGTTTTTTCTTGTAAATTTCTGTCAATGCCTTGTATATTTTGGAGATTAGCCCCTTATATAGGTATTGGGTGAATAGTTTCTCCCACTCAGTGGGTGGCTCTTGTATTCTGGGCGCTATTTGCCTACGTGTTGTTCTATATATCTATGGTTTCGGGTCTGATATTGAGGTCTTTAATCCATTTGGATTTAACCTTCATACATGATGTTAACTGGGAATCTAAGTGCAATTTTTTGCAAATGGTTAGCCAGTAGTGCCAACACCACTTGTTGAAGAGGCTTTCTTTGCTCCATTTAGGATTTCTAGCTCCTTTATTAAAAATAGGTGATCATATGTCTGGGGAACATTCTCTGAGTATTCAAGTCTATTCCACTAATTTGAGGGCCTGTCTTTATTCCAGTACCATGCTGTTTTGATAACTATTGATTTGTAGTAAAGTTTAAAGTTGGGAAAAGGAATTCCTCCCAAATTCTTTTCCCAATTATTTCATTAGTTATTCTAGAGTGTTTATTATTCCAAATGAATTTCAAAAGTGCCTGATCCACTTCTTTGAAGAATGTCATGGATATCTTTAGAGGGATTGCATTAAATCTGTACAATGCTTTGGGAGTATTGCAATTTTGATTACGTTAATCCTGCCAATCCATGAGCAGGGTATGTGTTTCCATTTTTGCGTGTCCTCTCTTATTTCTTGGAGCAGAGCTTTATAGTTTTCTTTGTAAAGGTCCTTCACATTTTTAGTCAAGTTGATTCCATGATATTTACATTTGTGTGGCACTATTGTGAATGGGGTTGTTTCCTTAATGTCCATTTCTTTCTTATTACCATTGGTATTTGTGTGTTAATTTTGTAGCCTGCCACCTTGCTATATGAGTCTATTGTTTCTAGAAGCTTTTTGGTAGAGTCTTTAGGGTTTTTTAAGTAGAATATCATGTCATCTGCAAACAGCAAGAGCTTGACTTATTCCTTTCCTACCTGGATTTCCTTGATATCTTTTTCTTGCCTAATCACTATAGTGAGTACTTCCAGTGCTATGTTGAATAGGAGTGGTGAGAGAGGACAGCCTTGTCTTGTGCCAGAATTTAGAGGTAAGGCTCTTAGTTTTTCTCCATTGAGGATAATATTTGCCACTGTCTTGTGGTAGATGGCCTTAACTATATTGAGAAAGGTTCCTTTAATTCCCATCTTGCTGACAGTTTTGATCAAGAATGGGTGTTGGACCTTATCAAATGCTTCCTCTGCATCTACTGATATGATCATGTGATTTTTATTTTTCTTGTTGTTGATGTTGTTTATTATGTTGATAGATATACAGATGTTAAACCATCCTTGCATTCTTGGGATGAAACCTACTTGATCATAGTGGATGATCTTCTTAATGAGGCATTGAATCCTATTTGCCAGGATTTTGTTGAGGATCTTTGCATCTGTATTCATCAGCAATATTGGTCTATAAGTTTCTATTTTGGTAGCATCTCTGTCTGATTTAGGTATCAAGGTGATGTTGGCTTCATAAAAGTTATTTGGAAGTGTTCCTGTTTTTTTGATTTCATGAAAGAGTCTTGCCAAGATTGATAGTAGTTCCTCTTTCAAAGTTTGAAAGCATTCATTAGTGAATTCATCTGGGCCTGGGCTTTTGTTTTGGGGCAGACATTTGATTACCATTATAATTTCATCAATAGTGATGGGGTGTTTAGATATGCTACATCCTATTCATTCAACCATGGAAGACTATAAGAGTCCAAGAATTTATCCATTTCTTCCAGGTTCTCATTTTTAGTGGCATCAAGTTTCTCAAAGTAGTTTCTGATTACCTTTTCAATCTCTGCCATATCAGTAGTGATCTCTCCTTTTTCATTCTAATACAAGTTATCAAGTTTCTCTCTCTTTCTTTGTTAGTTTTGCCGTGGCCTATCAATCTTGTTTATTTTTTCAAATAAACAACTTCTGCTTTCATTGATCTTTCGGATTGTTTTCTGGGTTTCCACTTTGTTGATTTCTGCTCTCAGCTTTGTTATTTCCTTCTGTCTCCCTATTTTTGGATCCTGTTGTTTAGCACTTTTTAATTCTATGAGCTGCATCATTAAGCTATTCAGGTAGGCCCCTTCTTCCTACCTGATGTGTGCTTCCAAGGCTATAAATTTTCCTCTCAGTACTGCTCTTGCTGTGTACGATAAGTTTCTGATAGTTTGTGTTTTTATTATAATTTGTTTCCAGGAAAGTTTTGATTTCCTCTTTGATTTCATCTCGGACCCACTGGTTATTCAGTGTGAGGCTGTTTAACTTCCAGGTGTTAAAGTTTTTCTTCTGTGTCCCTTTGGAATTCACATATAATTTTAGAGCCTTGTGGTCAGCAAAGATAGCCTGCAAAATTTCTATCTTCTTGATATTATGGAGGTATGTTTTATATGCCAGCATGTAGTCTATCCTGTAGAATATCCTATGTACATTGGAGAAAAATTTGTATCCATGTTTCTGGGGATGGAGTGTCCTATATATATTTACTATATATAGTAGATATAGATAGAAAGATATCTCTTTCCTCCATTTATCTTCTCAGGTCTTGTATATTCTTGTTGGGTTTCAGTCTGGTTGACCTATCCAGTGTTGACAAAGCCGTGTTGAGGTCCTCCACAATTATTGTGTTGTTATTTATATTATTTTTCAGATTTTTCAACAATCGTTTTAAATATTTTGCTGGCCCCTCATTCGGTGCATATGTGTTTAGGAGAGTGATTTTTTCATGCTGTACATATCCCTTGATTAATACATATCCCTGATTAATATGTTTGTTCTGACTATTCAGATGCATTTCTTGTAGGCAGCAGAAGGTTGGATTGAGTTTTTAATCCATTTAGCCACTCTGTGTCTTTTAAGTGGTGCATTTAGTCCATTGACATTGAGAGAAAGAATTGTCCTGGGACTTAAAGTCATCTTTATAACCAAATTTGGTGTGTCTTTTGGTCAGTCTTGTCTTAAATTAGGTCTTTCAGTTTTTCTCTTAAGACTGGTTTTGAGTTTGTAAAGTTTCTGAGCTGTTGTTTGTCTGTGAAACCATGTATTTTTCCATCAAACCTGAACGTGATTTTTGCTGGGTACAGTATTCTTGGTGAAGCATTTATTTCATTGAGTTTTGTCACTATGTCCCACCACTGCTTTCTAGCATTGAGTGTTTCTGGTGACAGGTCTGCTGTAAATCTCAAGGACGTTCCCTTGAATGTAATTTTCCCTTTTGATCTTGCTGCTTTCAGAATTCTGTCTCTATCTGTGGGCTTTGTCATTGTGACTAGGATGTGTCTTGGGGTGGTTTTTCTGGGGTCTCTTTTGGTTGGTACTCTTCGAGCATGCAGGATTTGATCGCATATATACTTTAGCTCTGGAAGTTTCTCTTTAATAATGTTCTTGATCATTGATTCTTCCTGGAAATTTTCTTTCTGGGTCTCTGGAACTCCAATGATTCTTAAGTTGTTTCTTTTAAGCTTATCATAGACTTCTATTTTCATCTGCTCCCATTCTTTGACTAATTTTTCCATTGTCTGTTCATTTGCTTTATTTTTTTCCAATCTCTCCCGCTGTATGGAGTTGTTATTTATCTCATCTTCCACAGCACCAATTCTATTCTCAGCTTCTGTTAGCCTGTTGGAGAGCATATCCATTTTTTCATTCAATTAATTTACTGAGTTTTTCAGGCCTGTTATTTGACCTGTTATTTCAGTTTGGAGTTTTGTGATTTCTGTCTTTATATTTTCTTGGCTCTTATTAGTGTTCTGTTTAACTCGTTCCATGGTTTCTTTGAGTTCTTTGAACATCTTCCATATTTCTTGTGTAAACTCCTTATCTGAGAGATTGATTAAATTGGCCGTTTTCTGTTCATCATAATTGTCATCTTCATTCTCTATGTCTGAGGCTGGCCTGCATTGTTTCCCCATTGTCACACTTGTAGTGTGGGTTTTTCTAGGTGTTTTGGTGGTGTTCATTGGCTAAATCATGTGTGCGGCCACGTTCCTCTGGCTGCCCCTTTCTGGGTGGGTCGACTTGCCTCCAAGGAAGGGGAGCCCTCCATGGATGAAGCCTCACAGAGGATAAAATCTTAGGCCTAAAATGCAGCAAAGATGACATTCCTGGGAGAAATGCTGGGCTTCAGTGATCCAGCTCAGTTCTTTGTGTGATTTTTTTTTCTTCTTGTTGCAGTGGCGTTTAGGAAGAGCGCACAGCCGCGTAGCAAATGTGCTCTTCTGGAGCCTCTGGGAGAGTGAATTTTCTGGTCCCTTTTCAGCCCACTCCTAAGAGGTTCAGGAGACAGGACAGGGGACAAACACACAGGCAGCGCACTCACAGTTTCTCACAGCCAGGCCCCACTGGGCTGGCGTAGCTTTTCGTAGCCTGATGTCACAAACAGGGGACCTGCCATCTGTGAAGTACTGCTTATAATCAGTTTTCACTTTAGGAAGCAGTCCCTTGGCATTCTGGCCCCTTTAATGAGCCTCTGGGAAAGTAAATTTTTTGGGCCCTTTTAGGCCCACTCCCAAGAGGTTCAGGAGACAGGACAGGAGACAAACACACACATGCAGCACTCACAGTTTCTCACATCGGAAACAAGTTTAATGTCTATGTTATATTTATATTTTATTTTAATCATATAAAAAATTTTACAATACATCACACTAACTGAAAATATTGCTTATTCCTGTTATAGCTGGGGGAATACAATTATATAAAAATGCTAAAATAGGAGCCAGAGCGATGGTGCAGTAGTAGGGTGGTTTGCCTTGCATGCGGCTGATCCAGGAAGGCTGTGTTTGATTCCCCCCACCCACCCAAATTGTCCCATATGGTCCCCCAAGCTAGAATTGATTTCTGAGTGCAGAGCCAGGAGTAACACCTGAGCATCACCAGCTGTGGCTCAAAAATAACCAAAAAATTAAATTTAAATAAATTGAAGAACAGTGGATAGGACAGTGGATAGGACACTATCTTTCTACACAGTCAACCCAAATTCAATCCTCCATACTACATTTGGTCCTCTGTTCACCTCTAGGAGTGATCTAAGAGCACTGAGTCAGGAATATACCTGAGCACTTCCAGTCACAGCCCACTCCCTCAACCATAATAAATAAAAACTAAATTTGTAAAATTGAAGAACATATTTGGCAAGTATTGATATTGATATCAATATAATATTGATATTATATTGTATATAGTAGCAGGAGATATGGCACAGTGGTAGGGCATTTCTTTGCACACAGCCTACCTAGGACCAACCTGGGTTAGATTCATGGCCTCCCATATAGTTCACTCTGAGCCTGAGTGCAGAGCCAGAAGTAATCTCTCAGCATCAAAAAAAAAAAAAAGAAAAAAGAAAAAAAAAACTTGTATTACAATTACTTTGAGAAATAAAACACTGACTTTGTAACTATTATACTCTATTTATCACAATTGTTTTACACTTTGGATTTTACAGAGCAATTTCAGTTTATGCTGTGTTCTTGGTCTATTTTTCAAAGTTGAAATATAATTTATATAAAGTATTTATACAAGAATATATATGTTTAAGCTATACAACATGGTGGTTTGCTGCACTTACATTTTGCAATATGGTTACTGTTTTGTTTTAAGTAACGTCTGCACACCATTTTATTGTCTTTGTATATGTAGGGTAGAAGCCATTAAGATCAGTACATTAGGTTGCTGGAGCAATAGCACATCGGTAAAGTGTTTGCTTTGCACACAGCCAATCTAGAATGAATATTGGTTCAATCCCATGTGTCCTATATAGTCCTTCGAGCCAGAGTGATTTCTGAGAGCATAGCCAGGAGTGACCACTGAGTGTCACAGGGTGTGGTCCAAAAAACAAACAAACAAACAAAAAAAAATATCTAGTATATTATAATCCTGAGACATAATAAATATAACGGATCTGAGAAGGGAGTGGTGATGGGATAAAAGTGAAAAGATCTTGAAATGCTGGTGAAGGAATTGGAATACTAATTATGAAAATATAAAAGAATGATCTCAATACTATGAATTATCAATAAAATATATAATAAACTGATTTTTGTTTGGTTTGGTTTTGGTCCACACCTGATAATGCTCAGAGGTTACTTCCGGATCTGTGCTCAGGGGTCATTCCTGACAGTGGTTGGGGAACCATATGGGATATCAGTCGAATTCTGGTCAGCTGTATAAAAGGCAAATGCTCTATGTACTGTACTATTGCTCAGGCCCATATAATATTATCTAGATAAGTACCTAGATACTAAAATATCTAATCTTTAAATTTTATAACACAATATTGTTGCCTATGCTATATTCACTATGTTTTGCATTAGATTCCAGAATTTATTCATCCATTACTAGCTAATATATTCCTCTAAATATCTCCCTGATTTCTTTACTTCCCAACCTCTTGGGAACCACTTTTCTGTAAAAGTGTTGAGTTTGATTCTTTTCTATTCGAACTATAAGCAATATTCCACAATAGTTTTCTTTTTATGTTTGATTTATCTCATTTTGCATGTTTTTGGTTTCACCCTGTTGTTTAAATGACACAATTTTATTCTCAAGACAAAATGATATTTTTTTCTGTGTATGTCTGTGTATTAATGCCACATATTTACACAAGTAGTCCTTGGAAATTCTCAAGTTGTTTCCATATCTTGGCTATTAAAAAGAATAAATAATAGGTGGGAATCTTTATGTACTGAGGTCCATCTGGATATTTATAACACCATTTGCAGACCATATAGCATAGGAAGATGAGTGACAGGTTAGAAACACATATCTCTATACCTTCATGTAATAGGATTAGAACACGTGATTTTGCAGTCATTATTATAATGACTGATGTTCCTAATTGTTGGCTGATGTTCCTAATCCTGAAAAATAAGAGGAATATATTATAATTTAATATTCTGTTTTTGTACTGTGAGTAAAAAATCATTGGTGTATATAGGAATATTCTTTTCTTTTTTTCTTTCTTTTTTTTTTTTCTTTTTGGTTTTTGGTTCACACCCAGCAGCACTCAGGGGTTACTTATGGCTCAACACTCAGAAATCACTCCTGGCAGGCTCAGGGACCAGGGATTCGAACCACCGTCCTTCTGCATGGAAGGCAAACACCATACCTCCATGTTATCTCCCCGGCCCCGGAATATTCATCATTTTTATGAAGGATCTATAAATTTATAGTCCCATCAATAGTAGAAAAGGGCCCTTTTTTTCTCATGCTCTACAACACTTATTATCTTCTGTTTAATTGATTATAACCATTCAAACAGGTGTGTGGTGATAATTCTTCCTGGTTTAAATTTGCTTTTAACTTATGTTTAGTACTGTTGAGTATCTATTCAGATGCACACCTACTTGTATATGATATACACTTTTGAATAACATTTTTAGGAAATGTATGTTTCTCTTTAAAATAATCTCTCTTTCTCTCTGGAAAGTAAGAGAGACTAAGTGACAAATATTATGATTACTTCAGAATCAAATGAATAGAATTATATCATTTGAAAAACAGGGTTAAAATGAGATCTTAAACTAATTTTGATTGGTGTCTCCTGATTAATTAAATGGAATGTTTTTGATATAAAATGCATATATTACCAAATAGTAACACAATTACTTAAAAATATTTATGCAGTGCTTATTTTGAGTGTAGTACTTTGAATAAAACATAAAATTTACTTGATTATGAAATTGACCTTTTGGTAAATAAACATAACTAAAAAATAGTAGAAATATAGCATATATACATTAGTTTTAGCTTATTTGTTACAAATATAATGCTTTTAATGAATATTCTAAAGAAAACAATGTTATAAGAAAAAGTCTTGATATTATTCAAAAAGCAGGGTTGTGAAAAAATTGCTTAAGCACATCTCTGAATTACCTGAGTTTGGAGAAGATATCTGGGAGAAATCCTACTACAATGTTCTGATCTTTATACTAATCAAAGATTTACTCTTTTTGGAATAGCAGAGAAGTGTTCACTCTCAGTAGTAATCAGGGCTTACTTTTGGCAAGTTCAGTGGACCATATGGGATTCCCAAGATAGAAACCTGGTGGACATTGTGCAAGGCAAGAACCTATTTGTAGTAATATTGTTTTGCCCAATATATTTCTTCTAAATTCAACACTAAAAAATTAATATCTATTCACTGAGACCTCATGATTTTTGTATACTTCTATTAAAATTTAATAGATGATTGGTAATTTCTATACTATTATACCATCAAATCTAGATTCACTGCTTTTTAAACCATCTGACTTATTTTACTAATAATCCCACTCTTATTAAAAGGAGAAAAATTAGTAACAAGATTTCTCCACTCAATTATATATATATATTTTTTTTTGGTTCACACCCAGTAACGCTCAGGGGTTACTCCTGGCTATGCACTCAGAAGTTGCTCCTGGCTTGGGGGACCATATGGGACACTGGGGGATCGAACCGCGGTCCGTCCAAGGCTAGCGCAGTCAAGGCAGGCACCTTACCTTTAGCGCTACCGCCCGGCCCCTCAATTATATTTTTAAAGAACTATATTTTTTAGCCTTTCTCCTTTATTTAAGCTATCTCTCATTGCAGGTAGGAAGAATTAGGTATATTTCTGCCTTCTGTCAAGATGTGACTATCTTGAATGTTTTTGTTTTTATTCTAAAGATAATGAGAGAGCACTGAAAAGCTTAAAGCCATGGAGTGATATGACCAGATTGAATTATAAAGATTATTTTTAATATTTTTGTGAATGGTTGTGGATTTAAAATAAACAAAAATGAATCAGTTAGAAATTACTGACATTGTCAAAATTAAGATCATATGGCTTGAATAAAAATGATAAATTGGAAAAATTTGAGTTATATTTTGCAAGACTTGATAGATGACTTGTATGTCAGAGATGAAAAGAGTCTAAAATATATTATACATGTTTTTTCTATGAGTCACTTGATGACTAGATGCAGGAGGATAATACTTGAAAGAGGGAGAATCAAGTTGGAGAGAGACAAAGCTTATATTTTGATACATTGAAATGCCTACCAGACATTATAGTTAAATCAATAGCTATACTATGATATTGAGATCCCTGAAAAAGGTTATAATTTTGTTATTATCTACATGTAAGTATTATTATGATACAAAACACATGAATAAATTCACAAGATCTGTTTAATAGAAACATTAGGAGTATAGGTTATTCCTGAATGGTATATTTGAGTGTTTCAGTATAAGTTTATATAGTAAGTCTCCCTTAAAAGACGATAGACCAACTAGATAGTATTTAGAGAAGACAATTAGACTCTTTTGAAAGAGACATATAAAAAGTTGTGAAAAATCATGGATACACTAGCCACTCAGCTGAAAATGACACTTGGGAGAAAAGAACGAGTCAAGTTCCCATTCTGCTAAAGCAGCATCAGCTATGTCCACCATTCACAATTCCTACTTTGACAATGTCAATGTTCCATCACTCATCTATGGCTCTCTGCAGAGACACCAATCTGACCAAAACTCCAGGTATGGTAGTTTGGGGGTTGATGTCAAGAGAATATTTTGGGAAGTGTGTGTAGGCACCCTCCCCTATTTGTACCTTTTGAAGGCCTGGCTGGCAAAAAGACCTACAAAAGCAATAGTGCTGGAATTCCTGGACTGCAAGGCTGCATTTATGACTACACCACAACTTCATTTGTTTTTAATACTGTCAACCCCGAGCCGGGCGGTGGCGCTAAAGGTAAGGTGCCTGCCTTGCCAGCGCTAGCCTTGGACGGACCGCGGTTCGATCCCCCGGTGTCCCATATGGTCCCCCAAGCCAGGAGCAACTTCTGAGCGCATAGCCAGGAGTAACCCCTGAGCGTTACCGGGTGTGGCCCAAAAACCAAAAAAAAAAAAAAAAATACTGTCAACCCCATAGGAACACACCAATGTAGGCAACAATGTATCTGAAGCCACCTAATGTTCAGAAACAAAACATCAAAAATAACAGAATAATCAGCTAGCAGCAAGAGTTTACTAAGCCTTCTGACAATGACTTAATGACCTTATTGTGATACACAATAATTTTCACAGTATTCTTATTGCTGTACTATTTTTTACTTTTTCTTTCTTTTCTTTTTTTCTTTTTTAATATTTTCCTCCCACTTACCTGGAAACAAATGTACTAGGAACAACTATGACAACTATGTGATACATGGTCTTTAAATAAAATAAATTATATATTAAAAAATACAATTAGAAATTTCTATAGGGGAGTAAAATTATGGTTATTGGTGGAGAGAAGTCATTATTATAAACATTTATTTCTTAGAATTTTCTTCTCTTGGTGAAGTTACCAAGTATTAGAATGGGATAATACTTAGAAGAATAGAGAAGGTATGGAGTACAGTGAAAGGTAGATTTTTTTATATAGACCTCAGCCTTGTGTAACCAATTAATCTTTGAGTAAGTCTGACCTACAATGTGATATATCATTCCTTTGATTATTTTAAAATATATGGCAACATGGAATTGTCTGAGTGGGCCTAATATAACCATAGAAACCATTTTAAAGCATAATTTCTCAGGTTACTGAACTGAGCAAAATTTTAAGTACAAGGAAGAATATTTGCATCATTCTTGACTTAAATTGTAAGGGGTCATAGTCAAAGAATTATAGAAACTTTTAATAACTAAAAGTGGTTTCCAGCTGAAGGCAATGAGGCAAGTGTCTGTGCCTTACAACCACAAATAATGTAATTTAAACAAAACAGCAAAAAGTAAGCTCATAAGTAGATTCTTCATTATAGCTTCCTTGTTGATTCAGACTTCTGACCCCAAGCAAAGTTCAACCAATCTCACTCAGCTTTCTAATCTATATAGTTCTGAGAGGATGAATAGGCATTATTCTAAATCAGTACATTTAGGTTAATTTGTTTGCACCAATACAATCCTAGTTTAAATTCTCAAATTGGGAGTGCAAACACATATGGAAAGAAAGTAGATTTCTCAAATAGTTGAATTTTCAGTGGAGGTTTAGGGCATCAATGGGATAATAACCCTTCTTTGACCTGACTCTAGCAACTTTCAGCTATGTAAAGATTTAGATCATGATTATGTATTTAGAGTAAAAAAGACTAAAATTCTATAAGAGGGTATTGTGTTAATAAATGATGTAATATAAGTGAGGTAATATTAAACCAAAATTAGAGATGGTAGTGAAATGAACTATAGCCATTCTTGCCATCTCTCTACATGTAAAAAATGGATATAGAGAAAGAACTGATGGAAGGTCCAAATTTAGCGTTTAAAGTTGATGTAAATTTCAATAACAAAAATGTAATCAATGATAATACAAAAAAAATTGAAGAAAAAAATTTAAAAAAATGTAATTCAGTGCACAGATGACAAATTACCAAAAATAAAGAAGAGGGCAGAGAAAGCAAGTTTTCAAATTAGAACATTAACTTCAAAATCAGTATTTTTCATACCGAGAAAGAGTATTAAATGTAATAAGTAAGTAGGATATTTCATTGGAAGAAATAGCTTGGTGGCATCAGAGCAGAGTTTAAGATACTTCTATTTTAGCCCCAAAGTATCCAGAGGTTGTGAAAAGTAAGATCTATGCAAGAGATCTTCTGTCAAGTTTTTTTTTTTTTCATGCTTGGCAATGCTCAGGGTTATTCCTGGCTCTGCACTCAGAAATTCACTCCTGGTGGTACTCTGAAACCATATAAAATGGCAGAGATCAAACCCAGTTTGACCTCATGAAAGGCAAATGTCCTACCAGCTCTAGCCCCTGACAAAATTCTAAGCAAATAAATGCTGCTTGGGTATAGTAAGTACCTAACAAAAGAGACTATTCAGTAAAGATGTGAAGGTGTAATGAAGTTTAATCTTAAACTAATCTTAAATTTGGAGTCTCAGAGTATTCTGAGAAAGAATTTGAGGTGTAAAGGTCAGGTGCA
This sequence comes from Suncus etruscus, assembly GCF_024139225.1. NCBI lineage: Eukaryota > Metazoa > Chordata > Mammalia > Eulipotyphla > Soricidae > Suncus > Suncus etruscus. Next base: position 123,751,995 of record NC_064848.1, on the reverse strand, counting down.
GAGATCATGATAGAACAAAATATGTGACTGAACTTTAGAAGCAACAAGTAATTCGGAAGGTATAGAATTGTGTAGAAAATGATAGTAACCTTTGTATGAGGCAAACTGAAGACTAGACTGATTATCTCTTTAAGGAAATGTAAAAGATTCAAGATTTCTAAAAACTCAGTGTGTGTTGTGGGGGGGGGGGTTGAACTTTATTCCCTTGAGGGTAGGGGAATAGTATGCAAGTACAGGAATGAAAACTGGCCCAGAGTAACAACTGCACCACATAGTGGATAGAAAGAAACTATTCATTTGGTACCACTTGGCAATAATTATACCACAAAAACACACATGGAGGGAGCAAGGAGAAAGAGTGAAAGGATAAGGTATTTGTCCTACATATAGCCAACCCTGGTTCAATCTACAGCACCAAATATTATCCTTTGAGCATGACCACAGGTGACCCATAAGCAAAGAGCCAGGAATGAGTGCTGAGAACAGATAGGTGTGAGCCAAACAGAATGACACACATAACGCTATTCTCTTTGTAATGATGTCAAGGAGACTGATCTTATGATGAGGTTTTGAATATGAATTGTTAGAAACATTCAAACTTAGTCCCTTTGATCAAGTTCACACAGTGCCAACATGATCAGTATGACTCACCTTTCTCCCAGAGGGTGAGAATAGAGGCCCTTTAAATAAGAAAGTCCCGTCTAACCACACTTTTATTTCAGTCTTTTATCCTTTTTCAGATCTAGCTTTTCCAGTTCAGTTTCCAAAATGCTAAGTTTATTTTTTTTGATGATCCTCTAAAGTACATTGTCCCTTAACTCATTTCTTTCTGTTCTTCAGAAGTAATCTTACAGTGACTCAGCTATTGCCTCTCAATAGAAGAGATTGGTTTTAATGTTTATAATATCTGCTTCATTTAAATTATACATACATAGATGTACTCTGTGTTTATATATGTTTATATATAATATATTTCCTAAGCATAATTTAGCGTAATAGTTATTTGAATTTATATTCATATTGGTAAAAGAATAGTTAATAGTAAGCAAAACAATATTACAACTTTCATATGATGTAATATTGGGAAATATTTAAAAATATCAAGGACATAAAGTATAATTAACATGATTAATAAACCTTGTTGTATATTTTCCCTGAATAGTTTCTTATATTTCACTAATTTTGGCATTATTAAATGGTACATTTCTCTATCATTTTTAAGCCTCTTTGGGGAAAAGAAAAATACAGTAAATTTTCTTTTTAGGAATTATGAATAAATGTTATGTTGTTATGACAACCAAAGTTATTCACAACATTTAAGAGAGTGCTAGTTTTATAGAAGTTGCTCTAACTTGAAAATCATGCATTAATAATATCATTTGCTTGGATGCACTCATATTTATATGGTTATATTGTCCCTAGAATGTACCAAAGTATACAAGAATACTAGAATAACTTTTCCAAATCTACTTGCAAATTAGCAAGCCAAACATTTATTATTTTATTATAAAATTATTCACAACATTTCACTATGTTTAGTATGTTTAGACACACTTTACAGGAATCTGTGTAAGTAAATTTTAGTGCCAACAAGTATACATCACCTATGGCTAAGCACAAGTCTATGAATTATTTCTCAGTCATACTTATGACTAGCAATTGAATTGAGGATAAAGGAGCATATCAGTCTTTTATGATTCTGACCTATTTTTACAGACTAGTTGAATTAACAAGTATTAATATATGCCATAATTATTAGATATAGTTTAATATATACTCTATTAATATTTTCTATTTTCTTGTTTTATGTTTAAAAGTAATGTTCCAATCTCATTATTCTTATATTTTATTGCCATTCTTTTATATATAAATTTTTTATTAACTATAGACTAAGAATAATATTACTTTATCTCTAGGAAGTCCAATATATGTATTCAACTGACCCCAACTTTACGCACAGAAAAATGTAAAGGCTAGGGGCTGGCGAGGTGGCGCTAGAGGTAAGGTGTCTGCCTTGCAAGTGCTAGCCAAGGATCAGGACCGCGGTTTGATCCCCCAGTGTCCCATATAATTCCCCCAAGCCAGGGGCAATTTCTGAGCGCTTAGCCAGGAATAACCCCTGAGCATCAAACGGGTGTGGCCGAAAAACCAAAAAAAAAAAAAAAAAAAAAAAGTAAAGGCTGAAGAACAAGGTTTTTCAGCCATGCATATACATAATTTTTGTTTGCTTGATATATTTAGTTTTTATTCTTCGTGCTTAATTATTTGTAGGTATGTATAACAACTTTGAATTATTTCATCATTATTTTAGTCTTTGATAGATTTTTTTTAGGTTTCAATGTTTTCCTTGTCAACTTAGCACTAAACCTACTTTTAAAAATAATGTGCTATAATTTACTTCCCCCCTCTGGATTTCTGTATTTCATTCTTTTATTTAAAGTTATTTTTAATAAAAGCACTATAATTTGCAAAATTATTCATAGTTGAGTTTGAAGCTTCCAATGGTATTTTCACTTTATTTTAATCCGACTTAATGTTTCAAACATTTTCATCTTTGATCCTTCAATTTGTAGTTTCTCTTGGAGAATCAGAAGTTCTAGCAGCATTACTCTGATTTTCTTTATTTTTAATTTAGATTTTTAATTAGTACAGATAAAGCAATATGAGAACATGGAGGTCTAAGGTTTGTGCATTCCCTATTTTTTTTTTTTTTTGGTCTTTGGGCCACACCCTGTGACAAACAGATTATTTCTGGCTATGTACTCAGAAATCACTCCTGGCTTGGGGGACCATATGGGAAGCTGGAGTATCAAAGTGCAGTCGTCCTAGGTCAGCCAAGTGCAAGGCAAATGCCATACGGCTGTGCCACCACTCTAGCCCCAAGCTTGTGCATTCTCTCTAGGTAGAAGTATTTTAGATTAGTCCCCTTGTAGATAATATTATCTAAGATAACAAAGAGGACTAGTAAAGTTTTTCCTAAAGAAGGCCGTTTTCTGTATTCAATATTAACATCTCTACTGTTTTCTTTTTTTTTGGGGGGGGGTTTGGGCTACACCCGGTAACACTCAGGGGTTACTCCTGGCTATGTGCTCAGAAGTTGCTCCTGGCTTGGGGGACCATATGGGACACCGGGGGATCGAACCACGGTCCGTCCAAGGCTAGCGCAGGCAAGGCAGGCACCTTACCTTCAGCGCCACCGCCCGGCTCCATGTTTTCTATAGAAATTCTGGTTTGCTTTATAGAGTTTCCAATGTTCATCTAAAATTGAAACATGGTCAGAGCATGGAGTATTCTACCTATTTCCTGGTGAATTCTTCGTATTTCCTGGCTTTTGAGAGTTCTCCTCCCACTTTTCTTCTATAAAAACATATCCACATAAACTCCAGGCAAGTAATTTCTTCCTGTTGAGCTGGATAAACACAATGACTTATTGTGGATAATAAACCAAAACAGCCAGTCCCTTGAAAGTAGGTGAATATACCAACTTCTTTATTTTTGATCCTCTAGCAAAAAGGAGTCCAACAAAAACCAGTAACACCCAGTCTTGGAAAAAATTTAGGTGGTGAATTCTAGAGATAACCACAGCCCTCAAACATGCCCATCTTGGGCTTAGTCTGGTTATAAATTTCCTCACACCATCTTACATATGGCTCACAATGATGTCTAAGACGTGAGATGTTTTCTTCAAATTGGATCTTTGGCTAATCCACATATTTAGATTGATCCTCAAGAATGGTGTACTGTAGAGTGAAAGCTCATTAATCTCAAGCTGTGGCCGATGGGTCCTTTTTTTAAGGATGCATTGACTTTCAAAGTGAGCAGACTGAAGTTGGCTGGGCCCAGGGATCTCTAAATTACCTTGAACGTCTCTTGCAGCAACGCTCAGGCAGGGGCAGAATCTGACTCTGACTTTCCTATTGAAGTTGGACTATGTTGTCTCTTCAAACACACCTGGATTTTCCAACCACACCTAACTCCCAAACAATGTGTGTGGTGTAATAAGTATAGAGGATTGGGGAAGAGTGAGAGATGTATACATCTCTCTGTGGCAGGGCCAGTCTAATGGATATGCAGCCTGTGCAGTTATACTTTGCTTGCAGATTAGGTGAGTAGACCTGCCTTTCTTTCTGACCCATAGCATGGCCCAAGGCTTCCAGGACTGCAGGATTGCATGTTGAAAAAGACCAATGCTGCCAGGAACTGGTGCTGCAGGCTCTCAGGGGCCCATGGGACCAGACTGTCAGGTGAGGCCTCATGCTCACCCAGAGATGCCAACTTGGAGCAACTACTACATGAGAGTAGAGAGAAGATAAATTGAAAACAAGTATACTTTGATAGAAATTCACCAGCCTGAGGTGGCCAGGGGAGTCCCTGGTACAAAAAAGAAGGAAAAAGAAATATATACAAAGCAGGTAGCATATATCTGATGCTTTTTCTCTGGCCCACCACTGACCAGCATGTACTGCTCTGATCACTATCCTACACCCTCCCAACAATCCAAGTTTTTCCTTTTATACATGCCATGACAGGGGGAGTGTCCAAGGGCTTGTCCAGGTTCTACAGTGGGGGGTCTTCAAGGGGCCATGTCCAAGTCTAACTGGCATACACATGATCTATCTTCTGTAAGTCTGAAATATGTGTTCTAGAGCTGTCCATTATTTTTAGAGATAGATGACCCCCTATACACCTTTAAGATTTGTTCAAGTATTTTCCTCTGGAAGTTTATCATAAAAAGATACTAATTTGAATATAAATTTTCTATTTTTGCAAAGTACCTTTATATATTTATGTAACACACAACACTATATTGTAAATATTTTGTATTTTATGTTCAATAAAGCTACAGATGGAGATATGGGCTGGAGAAGTGAACTATGTAAGCTGAGAAAAGGTTGACAAAAGTAGTATATAAGAACTAGAGAGATTACAGTTGGAATTACAAAGTGCTTGTTTTGTACATAGGGCACCCAGGTTTGATCTTCAGGTCCCAATATGATTAGAGAGAGCCCTGCGAGAAGTGATTCTCAAGGCTAGAGATGGGACTACTCTGACCACCAGAGAGGGTGCCCCCCCACAAAAATAACCCCCAAATTGTATGTAAGCCTAAAGAAGGCATAACCATGCATTCTTTTATTCCATCATGCTGAGTATACAAAAGCTTGAATCTGGGTTGGATATTTTCACAAATACCACAGTGTTCTTAAAGATCAATCTTTCCCCTCAACAATTATCACATTGTTGACATAACTGATCACAATACATTTGATTCAGGATGACAGAAAGTAAAGTTAAGTTAGATCTCAGGACATTATAATAGTTATTGGTAATAATCTGATTTACTTCTTTGCAAGGTATACCCCTGTTGTCCCCTGTGGTTAAGGAATCCCCAATACTGAAGAACCTAAACAGTACTGCATCTTCAAACCCAGAACTGAACCACTGATTGACCAAAAAGTGCAAGCTTCCTGAGTACTGCTAAAAAACAATCAAACAATCAACCAAAAAACAGAATCTTTAAGGAGAGGCCTGAAAATGCATAAATGTTCTGTTTCTTCTTCTGTGATAAAAATAAAATATCAATTTGCTTAAGATTCAAGTACAGTAAAGCATATAATCAAGGAACTTTATAACAAAAAATCAAAGATCAAAGTAAAGTGTTTGTCAGTAAATAAGAAATAAAACTATATTGGGGCTGGTGAGGTGGCGCTAGAGGTTAGGTGTCTGCCTTGCAAGCGCTAGCCAAAGGAAGACCGCAGTTCGATCCCCCAGCGTCCCATATGGTCCCCCAAGCCATGGGCAATTTCTGAGCAATTTCTGAGCACTTAGCCAGGAGTAACCCCTGAGCATCAAATGGGTGTGGCCCCAAAAAACAAAAACAAAAAAAAGAATAAAACTACAATTACCAAAGAGCCAGAGATGTGCCAATAAAGTTAAAACAGAGTGGACAAAATAAGAAGATAAACTTATAGCAGCAATAAGCAATAACAGTCCAGGGAAAATTTGTATAGAAAAATTATATGTAAGAATATACATCCTTATTTGTGTGAATTACTTCAATATCTCTCAATAACAGCAAGGACAATAAACAAACACAAGAGGAAATCTTGACCATTAAAGGTAGGATCACAGCTAAAAATGTGATGTGAACCTTCCAAATTTCTCCAAGAAATAAAGGTGTGTTCTATTTATGATCATTATGAAATGTTAATAATTTTATTCATTCAGAATTGTGACATAGATCTTTTTTTGTCCTGCATTAAAATAGGAGGAAAAAAGGAGAATTGAAACAAAAATTAAGATAAACAGAATTTCAGTTGGTGTATTGTCAATTTTCAGTTCAGAGCTTTCTAGCCATCCAATTAAATGCCTTAAGAATTAAGTTCATATTTTAAGAGAGTAGTTTTAATCAATGACAGAAATATTAGTTGATGATATAACTCTTACCATATTTGTGGTTTAGGTGTATATGATTTAGAATACTTCATTGTTGGATTAACTATTTTTTATTTTAAATTATTTATTTAAAAATGTATCACATTGTTGACATAACTGATCACAATACATTTGTTTCAGGATGACAGAAAGCAAAGTTATTAGAGAGAGAACAGAGAACAGAGAATTTAAAAAATGGAAGAAGGGGAGAGAGTTCATTAGCAGTTATATGTGTGAAACTTACTGTATCACCTATAAAGTCATTAATGCAATAGCTGAAGGTTTAGTATGCTTCCATTTTTACTCCAGAGATGGGAAATTTAAAAAATTAAAATGAGGGGCCGGGCTGTGGCGCTAGAGGTAAGGTGCCTGTCTTGCATGCGCTAGCCTAGGATGGACCGCGGTTCGATCCCCCGGCGTCCCATATGGTCCGCCAGGCCAGGAGCGACTTCTGAGCGCATAGCCAGGAGTAACTCCTGAGCGTCACCGGGTGTGGCCCAAAAACCAAAAAAAAAAAAAAATTAAAATGAGAAATTAAAAAAATGTGTGTGTGGCAGTTGTCATTTGCATAGGCACAGCAAAATATGGAAAAAATTGGAAATAAACACCTTTAGCCTAAAAAACAGGGAGATCTTACCCCGAAGCACTTTGGCATAAGACCAACTCAAGGCTCCAGGTATACTCAGTTGTCCAACTCCCTGGTCATTCTCGGTGGTCAGCTCTTTAGTCTCAGAGTTGTTGCTGTCAGGTTTCTGTAGTTATAGATACTGGTTTCTGTAATAGAGATGGGAAAACAAAAAAAATTTTACTCTTTATTTAAGCACCATGATTATAAGCATGTTTGTAATTGGGTTTCAATCATAAACAGAATACTCCCGTTCACCAGTACAACATTCCCACGGCCAATATCCCCTCTCCCCCGCCCCTGCCTGTATTCTCAACAGGCATTCTACTTCTCTCATTCTTTAACATTGCCATGCTAACTGTTAGTGTAGTTATTTCCCTAACAGCGTTCACCACTCTTTGTGGTGAGTTTCAAATTGTAAGCCTGTCCTTCCAGCCCTTCCAGCCCTTAACTCTATAGTCTCTGGAACTTTATTACAGTAATGTCTTTAATTTTTCTTAAAATCCATATATGAGTGAGTCTATTCTGTGTCTATATCTCTCCCTCTGTCTTATTTCACTTAACATAATAGATTCCATGTACATCCACGTATACAAAAATGTCATGACTTCATCTTTCCTGACGGCTGCATAATATTCCAATGTGCATATGTACCACATTTCTTTAGCCATTCATCTGTTGAAGGGCTTTTTGGTTGTTTCCAGAGTCTGGCTATTGTAATGAAAATAGGTGTGAAGAAGGGATTCTTTGTATTGCATTTTTGTATTCCTAGGGTATATTCCTAAGAGTGGAATAGCTGAATCAAAGGGGAGTTCAATTTCCAGTTTTTTGAGGTATCTTTATATTGTTTTCCATAATGGCTATTCTAGATGGCATTCCCACCATCAGTGAATAAGAGTTTCTTTCCCTCCATATAACTGCCAGCACAGAATGTTCATGTTTGTTGTGATGTGTGCCAGTCTCTGTGGTGTGAGATGATACCTCATTTTAGTTTTGATTTGCATCTCCCTGATGATTAGTGATGTGAAGCATTTTTTTCATGTGTCTTTTGGCCATTTGTGTTTTTTCTATGAGGAAGTGACTGTTCATTTCTTCTCCCCAGTTTTTGATGGGGCTATATTTTTTTCTTATTAAGTTCTGTAAGTACCTTGTATATTTTATATTAGCCCCTTGCCTGATAGGTATTGGGTGAATAGTTTCTCCATTCTGTGGGTGGCTTTTGTATCTCAAGCACTATTTCCTTTGAGGTGCAAAAGCTTCTCAGCTTAATATAGTTCCATCTGTTTATGTCTGCTTCTACTTGTTTGGAGAGTGCTGTTTCCTCCTTGAAGATGCTTTTAGTCTCAATGTCATATAGTGTTTTACCTACGTGTTGTTGTATGTACCTTATGGTTGCAGGTCTGATATCAAAGCATTTAATCCACTTGTATTTGATTTTTGTGTATGGTGTTAAATGGGGGTCTGAGTTTGCTTTTTTGCAAGTGGTTAACCAGTTGTGCCAACACCATTTGTTGAAGAGGCTTTCCTTGCTCCATTTTGCATTTCTTGCCCCTTTATCAAAGATGAGTTCATTGTACTTCTGAAGAACATTCTCTGAATACTCAAGTCTATTCCACTGATCTGAGGATCTGTCTTTATTCTAATACCGTGATGTTTTGACAACTACTGCTTTGTAATACAGTTTAAAATTGGGGAAAGTAATTACTCCAATATTCCTTTTCCCAAGGATTGCTTTAGCTATTCGTGGGTGTTTATTATTACAAATGAAATTTCAGAAGTGTTTGAACCACTTCTTTTAAAAATGCCATTGGTATCTTTAGAAGCATTGAATTAAATCTGTACAATGCTTTGTGGAGTATTGCCATTTTAATGATATTAATACTGCCAATCCATGAGCAGGGTGTGTGTGTCTCCATTTCCTGTGTTCTCTCTTATTTCTTGAAGCAGGCTTTTGTAGTTTTCTTTGTATAGGTCCTTCACCTCTTTAGTTAAATTGACCCAAGATATTTGATTTTGTGGCACACTAATGTGAATGGGATTTTTTAATGTCCATATATTCTGTATCATTATTGGTGTATAAGAAGGCATTGACTTTTGCATGTTCATTTTGCTATATGAATATATTGTTTCTAGAAGTTTTCAGTGGAGTCTTTAGAGTTTTCTAAATATATTATCATGTCATCTGCAAACAGAGAGAGCTTGACTTCCTCCTTATCTATCTGATGTCCTTGATTTCTTTTTTCTTTTCTTTTTCTTTTTTTTTTTTTGCCTAATCTCTATGGCATGTATTTCTAGTACGATGTTAAATAGGAGTGGTGAGAGAGGGCAGCTTTGTCTTGTACCAGATTTTACAGGAAAGCTTTTAGTTTATCTCCATTGATAATAATAGATGGCCTTGAGAAAAGTTCCTTTCATTCCCATCTTGTTGAGAGTTTTTAATCAAGAATGGGTGTTGGACCTTATCGAATGCCTTTTCTGCATCTATTGGTATGACCATATAATTTTTGTTTTTCTTTATGTTGATATGGTGTATTATGTTGATTGATTTACAGATCCTTGCATTCCTGGGATGAAACCCATTTAGTCGTGCTGAATGACCCTCTTGATAATGCTTTGGATTCTATTTGCCAGAATTTTGTTGACGATCTTTGCATCTGTAATAACACATAGATTTTTATACAGCAGTGGAGACTTGGCATAATGACTTGGCTTAGACTCTAGTGGATTCAACACTGACTACTCACCCCCTGAACTGAGGATACCACCTATGGAAAAAAAACAAACAAGGTTTCCCACACCAGTCCCAGGAAAATAAATTCTACCAAGGAAGGACCTACTACAGCCATGGTACTGACTTACTTCAAAAATAGTTCTTATATCAACCCTGACAACCAGGCAACAGCAATAGTCTACTTTTAGGGCAGGATTCTCTGCAATGTTAACTAATGGAGAAATGGAACAAGAAGACACAACACACCACCAATCTTCCACACAGGATTAACTATTTTTTATATAAAATAAACTGCAGTTTACAAAGAAGTGTTCCATTTACACATTATTTTTAAATTCTATAAAATAAAGTCAATGGGAAAGTGTCCCCTTTAAGTATTAGCATGTATTCTCTTCCTTTCTTAAAAAAAAAATGCATACTTGAGCAGTATCCACTCCCATAAATGGAGTTATCATGGTCGAGCCAGCCCAGCTTCATAGACTTACTACTCTCTTCTCAAATGAGATGTAAACTGAATTGTAAAAGATTATGTCCAGCACAAAGCTGGACATCTTAGGAGGAGATGAAAAATCAAAGCCATGCTTGGTGCCTCCACGACCTAGAATCACCATTTCCCCGTGACCTGCCTCATCATTGACCCTCTACGATTCCTCTGAGCTGACCAAATTACAGGTACGCCGAGTATTGGATTGATATCATGAGAGGTTTTTCTGAAGCGAGCTTGGGCACCCTCCCCTGTATCCTTCTCGGTCCAGGAAAACCTGGCAGCTCTAACCAAGTCCACAAATGCAGTCGCTATGTTCAAACATGGCCTTCTTCCAGGAGGTGCTGCAGCTTGGTATATGCCCCTAAATTCATAGTATCATAGATCTGAATTTCTACACAACTTCATTATCCCTAAAAAACACCCCTAATTAACAGACTGGACATATGACAACAAGTACTTACTAAACCTCTGTCATTGTATTAACGACTTCATTGGTGATACAATAATTTTCACAAATGAGTTTGCTACTATGCTTTTTCTTTTTATTTCTTCTTCTCTTCCATTTCTTTTTTTTTTTTTCTGAGCTCAGATCAAGTGTAGAACCTTCATGGCAATAAAGGTCAGTAAGAAAGGTGGTCATCATCGCTCAGAACTGATCTACCTGCACACATGCACACAAAGCCCCTTTACATACATTTCCTTCCCTCCACCCACACCCACACCCACACCCACACCCACACCCCACAGCCACTCACACACACACACACACACACACACACACACACACACACTACAGTATTGTTGCTTCTCAGAACTGGAGATCATGCACCAGTGGATGGGGATCCTTCTGATGCTCAGATTTGGCTATTTTCATCATTGATCCATTTATTTTTTAAATAACTTTGCTTTCACTTATCTGGAAACAAGTATTTATGATCAACTAATAAAATGCATACTCAAAGAGCAGTATTGCAAGGATTGTGCTACCCATCTGGGTTTAAGATCTTGTATCAGAGGTTTTCTGAAACATCACCAAGCTGGTGTCATAGCACAGCAGGGCTAGAGCCGCACCACTGACTGGAGCTGTAGCAGTGAACTGCTGGCCCTACTTGGGAGTCAATTCATTCTCACAAGAAAAGATATAACTATAAGAAACATAACAGATTAAATGCTAATTAATTCTATACCTTAAAAAACCTATTTGAATTTTCAGTATTATTATGATTCAGAATTTAGAGACAAGTTTTGAAAATATATTTAATTGATATTTAATATGCATAAATTATACTTACTAACTATAAAAAATTAATTATACTATCTCCTACTCTTACATTTATAATGAATTTAATGCTATGTATTTATTTTATAATAATACATCTATTTATATGTTTATGTCTTCTTCTTGAGTTTACCTCAGCTGATTACATTTTTCTAGATTTACCACAAATTTAAGACTTATCTGTATGATATCTTTACTTTGGACGTACATGTGGAGTCTAAGCCACACCTGCTGATGCTTGAGAGCTATTTCCAACTCAGTGGTAGAAGGTCACTCCAATAATTTCCCATAGTACTTTGCAGTGCTGTGCATCTAAGCAGACTTCACTGTTTTTCCCTGTGTTATATTTCCAGTCATTTTTTTTAAATTAAAAAATCTGACCCAGCTCTGTCTTTCCCATCTCATTTTAGATTTGGTATTTATACCTCGTTCTATCTTACTATAATCATTTATAGTGCTTTCAAATCACAGAAAATCCAAACAAAAGTAGCTTAAGCAAAAGTGGTATTGTATCTATTTGCATTGCAAAAAATTTAGTTAACTCCCACTTTAGGAATTCACAAATAAGACTATTTAAAACATATCATGCAAATTCAGATTTTCCCTTTATATATATTGTCTGTATTTTGTTTGAAATATGTTCTTTATTATGTTGCAATATAGCCCATACCCACCACCCACCCCAAAAGCATTTATCTAGAACATAAATAAAGGATACCAGAACAAGAACTTTTGATTAGAATATTTTTTTCTGAGTCATCACTTGGAACAACAGCATCTGACTATACAATATTTTGCTTATATAATGAGGGTTGATTAGATTCCATTTAAATTACTTGTTCCATCTGTACTGGTAGCTACTGAAGTAATGGGGCAGGACAGGGAGTCAGGTAGAGTTGTACCTTTTCATTAAAAATAGGGCTTAGAGCAGATATCAAAGTAATAAGTATCAAGTAGTATATAATGTCTGTATTTGTTTTTTATTAAAAAATTGATAATTTATCTCTCTTTTTTAAAATAAGTGCTTAGGTTTATTTCTAAAAACATTTTCTAGAGCATCAATTTTGAATTCCACACAAAAATCTTTTCACTTGCTTTCTCTAGATCTAAATTGTCATTCTCTTTCTAGCTGCTTGATTTGAATTCTGTATATTTATATTCACTTTTAAGTTAAGGTAATATCATGCTTGTACACCAACATGGAAATTGATTTGAGTAGCTTTATAGAATGGATCTTGTCCAATTTAAATAAGGAAGATATTTTCTCAAATTTAGTGTCTTCTTGCAGAATAATTTTCAGTTGTCATGTGACATAACAGTGCTTAAATCAAATCAGATACTATGACTATCTTTTTTTATAAAAGGATCATAGGACATGACACTGAGAGTGATTCATTGGGAAACCACCCTAGAGGTTAGATTACTCAACAATCATGAATTGAGAGTATTTCTAGCAAAAATTATAAAGTGAGCTTAGTAGATGTAATAAACATAAATACATATATTTATTGAAAGAAAGCCAGACTGCAGTATGTTTAAGGCAAGTTATTTCTGTAAATGAATATTGTCTATTTAATAACAATTTACAAACCATAATTCCATACAATTGTATCTGCACATATCTGAAATGGCAAATCTTTAACTACATATGCTAACAGTTTCCTTGCTGATTTTTAGAAAATAATAAATTGTCAGTTGTGCCAATGGCTAGAATGGAATTAAGCACATAACTTTTTTATTCAGGTGTTGATCTAACCACCATGATTCATTTTATGCCTAAGACAATTTTTTCATATATTATATGAAAATACATTTTTTCAATACTATATAAAGCTATAGGTCATAGTCTTTCTGAATAATCCTGATATCTTTTGCACTGAATAGTTGCATGTGTTTGTTTTTACTTATTTAGTTTTGTTTGTGGAGGGGGATCATATGGTGCATTGATCAGGGGTTATTCTTGACTCTGTTCTCAGTGATCGCTCACCACACTCAGGGAACCAAATAAAGGTTCAAGGATCAAATCATGGTGAAGCAGTTTAACCCTTAAACTATCTCTGTGTCCCACCTTCATTGAATAGTATTGAGCATTACTTTAAATAAAGCCTAATTCTATTGATAAAAATGAGTGGTTTCTTATAGTTGTAATATTATAGCCAAGAAGTAATAGTTGGAACATATTATGTGAAGACCCAACAAGAAAACCCTTTGTCTTTCCAGTGTAGACTGATGAGAACACAACCAAGCTTAATATATAAAACAGCATGGTTGCTGAGTTTGATGACACTTCAACATATTATTTTCTAAGTGGTAGATGGCAGATGACTGTCTCATTCAGCTTATAAAAGACTCTTTATAAACAAAGATGAGGTGAAATTTATGTATTTTTAAGGGTTTTGATCACAAACACAGCTAGAAGAGCTACATCTATCAAGTTCAAATCCTATTTATGACTAATGGCTTTGCAACTATAAGTGATTACTCCATCTCTTTATATGTTTTTCTTTTTTTTTTTTTTTTTTTTGGTTTTTGGGCCACACCCTGTGACGCTCAGGGGTTACTCCTGGCTATGTGCTCAGAAGTTGCTCCTGGCTTCTTGGGGGACCATATGGGACGCCGGGGATCGAACCGTGGTTCGTCCTAGGCTAGCGCAGGCAAGGCAGGCACCTTACCTCCAGCGCCACCGCCCGGCCCTATATGTTTTTCAATTAACACATTTATAAGAGTGGACATTACTTCATAATGTCATTAATAAAATTAAATAAGTTTATTTAAGTCATTATTATTTGTGTTCTAAAGAATAATGCTTTTTCTGTATTTTTCAGACAGAGATACCCCACCCATGCTTTTTCTTTGTTCAATGTCTTTAGGCTGTCAGATATTTATGCTCTGCACTGCCAGGACACTGACAGCAATGAGGCACATGTACTTAAGAGCAGGACTTTGGCTGTCACTACCCTATGGTTCAAATCCTCTCAATCTTCCATAACAGGAAAATGCAGCCCCCAAAAGCAATAGACAGAAGCAATGAGCATACAATACTTTCTGAGGAAACAATTAAGTAGAATATTAGACATCTATTCGTTTCTGTTTTTTTAATTGGTCACACCTTACTGTGACCCCGAGTCCCATGCAGTCCTAGAAATAGTACTCAGGGCTTCACACATGCAAGGCATGTGCTTTTCTCCTTGAACTATATCTTTGTCCCCTGGACGCCACTTCAAGATTCAAGTTAGAAGGCTAACACTGATCTGTAGGACTCTTTGAACAGATATTGTAGCATATTCTTCTGCTTTCTCTCACCCTAATTCTCTGTTCCTCTGCTTTGAATTCACCAATTTCTGACCCTGCTATCTAAGTTGACATAGAACTTCTTGAATATACATATTTAAGGAGATAAAACTTTAGATAGTCTTCTAAAAACGTGTTGGGATAATGCACTGGAGAAAGAGCTGTTGTTTCTAAATATTATTTAGAAAATATTATAATATAGTCATTTATTATAAATTGACTATAAAGACCCTTTTTTAAAGCATTAGCTCAGGCTTAGCATTTGTATCATAGCACAGGTCAAAGGGTAAAGATCTTAGTACAGAGCCAAACAGGTAAAAGCATAGTATCAGCTGCAGTAGCTCTTGTAGTTTAATATTATTATTTTACTTTGTACTACCATAATGGTTAGAGATTGGCATGATAGATATTTACAATGACAGGAAAAACTGATTGAATTTTTAAAGAGCATTACAGAAGTCAAATATCCTTCAGAATATCATATGCACTTCTATAAATCCTTCTCCACTTTTAATCTCAATGATAAGCCTGTTTCTTAATTTGTGGGAAATTTCTAGATGACAGCCATTCATGATTCCAGCCTCATGGGCTTAACATTGTTTCACACTACTATTTTTATTCTATTCAAACTTATTACCAAATACACAGATTTTCTATTTGTAAATGGTTTGTTAAGTACAGTATACTAATACTTAGACTTGTTTTTAATAATTGTCACACTCAGACCTAATCAGAGCTATAAAATTCCTAGCATAAGAAATCTGACAAAGATGTCACCAGGAAAAGAAAGTAGACTTTTGGCAATACCATTGTGTCCAAATACAATGACTAATTTCTGGAAATTCCAGAAACTTGAGAAATAATATCTACTTAGTGACTATTTTTTAGAGGCAATAAGCTTGAATTAATCAATCCCCAGAGAAATTGGATATTTTTAGAGACTAATTTACAATACACAATTATTTTCTAGTTCAGCCGCCTAAACAAATTTTATTGCTTTCAAAAAGATCAAAAGAGTGGTGGTTGGTCTCATCAAAAGCAGGGTCTACAAAGTTGGAAAATAATAAAGCAGATAACATTGTTTAATGCACTTAAACAAAATTTTTTTTCAGACTGTGAGAGGCTTCAAACTAAATGAGAAGCCCTTCAAGAATCTATTGTTTCCTGCCATTGGTGTGACCTACATTGTAGAATTCTTTTTTTTACTAAGTTGAGTTTTTTTTACTAAGTTGAGAACAGGATAATAAAAAAGTGAAAATCCTAACATCTACCTTCTTTACTATTGTGCTAAGCTCGACACTTAGTTTTTCTCATAATAGCACCAATTATTTCTTTCATTGTTTTTTTATCATAATCTGTAATTTTATTTAACTTATTCATTATCTCTTATGCTTTACCTAGTTGATGAGAGCAGACGGTTTTTCTTGCTCAGTGCTACATTTTCAGATTCAAATACAGAGCTGAGTACATAATACATTCTGAGTTAGTGTTAATTAACTTAATTAACCTTGTTCAATTCCTTCATGATGCATGTACAAATGAGGAAATGAGATTTAGGGAGATTCTTTGATATATTAGATATTTGTTCTTTAATGGCAAAATCCAGGAATGAGTACTTGTCTAATGACTTTAGAAGCATTATTTTTTCTTCTGCAATAATTTGCTTTTCTAATATACTAAATAAGTGGTTCACATCCCTGAATGTACATTAGAGTCATCTGCAGAATTTTATATGCCTTATCAATAACAGAACCCTCTCAAATAAAGTTGTTTTAGGGTAAATTGTTAATTAAAAAAATAAATGAATCCCAATTAACTTGGATCAAAATAACATTAGTCAAGAATCTTCTTTTGTTATACTCATTTTGTTTAACATTGTCATTTTCAAAAATATAATATTAATATTTAGAATCAGTGTTTGTAGTTCTCTGGATAATCCCAAAGTGACCTCCCTCGTACTGAGAACCTGCCTTGTTGTATATGCTGTTGCTTGTATATGCATATGTGTTGCTTGTGCACATGGTCATTCTATCTTGAGTGCAGATGTAGGTGTGTAAAGGCCTAGATTCTGAATTTCATTTAGGGGTCAATGAAAAAGCTTTGCTGGCAACTGTATAGGTAGTATGGAGTAAAAGCCAAATGACTGCCTACTGAACAACTACTGATTTATTCTGTAAACAGAAGAGAAAGACAGTAGAATTCGATGTGACAAAACATAGGGAAGAATAGTGGATATACAGGACACATTGTGGAACTAGCATTCCTGCAAGATTTGGCAACTGATTGAATGTGAATGTTACAAGGTTGAAATATGTCAGAGAGTCTTGACAATTGTGCCTAACCTGATTCCAGAAGTAATTTGATACCCACATGTGGTAAATTAATGCTTTGAGTGACAGTGAGCCAATTTGCAAATTACTTCTTTCAGGGCATTAATGACTGAAGTGTATAATCACCATGGTATTATTGTTATTGGTATTAGCATTAATAAATATTTCATGAGGAACCAAAAATTAAAATGCCTATGCTTTGAAGAATAGGTACTCCTCCAAAATATAAAATATAAATCTCTGGCTATCACCAGTGACAAAAATCTTGTAAATATTTATAAATAAAATAACAATTCATTTGAGTGGAAGATTAATTGAGATGAGTTGTAATTATGCCTAAGGTTAAGTAGTTTTGTTTGTCATTATAAATGAAGGGCTTGAAGAATTTAGCAGCATGAACTCTAGAAACAATTTAATAGTAACATTGGGGGAGCTTCGTAAAATCTCTACATCTCAGTTCTTCTTAACTATAATCTACAGGAAATAATATTTTATTCACTGGAAAGTACTAGTCTGAACCATGTTCTTCTCCCAACTTTCCACCATCTTCAAGTTTAAAAAATATGGATTATAGTAGGGAAAGAGAACAGGATGTGAATACCAGTATTTTGTGACTCATTCTCTTTGAAATGATTCAAGAACTAAAGAAGTTTTCTTTGAGTTTGGAAGCTAAAAATGTCATATCCTATAGAACTTTCAGTAGAATAAATACTGAAAAGATATCAAGGAAAGATGACATATTGGCTTCTAGAAAGATTAGATTATTGTCTAGGATGTATGAATAAAAATGTATGAATGTATGAATAGAATTGTTGGTGGCTTTTCTTCATCCACTGTTTTTTGTGCAAGTGCCTGAGAAAGATAATGGCAATGCAACACCTTTCTATAACATTTTTAAATATTTCTAATAAAAATAGTATAGTTGCCATCTTCAAAGTTAGGAGATCAGGACTTTGTTTCATAGAAAAATTTAAAAGAATTGGCTAAATAAGTCTCTTACTCTTTACAAATGCCAGGGATGCAATAAAAAAAGCACTTTATTTTTGTGGAATTTTTTCAGATTTCTTTTCACCATGCCTGTATAGGCATGTAAGTAAAATAAATTAACGATTTAGTAAGATTGAGTTGATGAAGTGCAGCAATAAAGACTGCAAGGTATAGAAATAATTCAGTCCTTTATTTTAAGCCATGCAAAAGCTGTAAGACCCGAGGGAAATAGTCACACCATCAGCAAACCCATAGAAAATGCTTTCACACCATTGGAAAAGGCCCTGCCAATTTTTTTTTAAGAAATTATAAAGTGAACCAGACAAAATATGCCAAGTCATCAAACATCAACAAGACAGATGTGAGTGCTGGTAAGCGCCTTTCCTTGACATATGTCATTTAGTAAAGCAGGCCTGAGGATTATATTAAACGCAACTGTTAAGCAATAGAAATCTAGCATCATCAGTAAATTTACTTTGAGGGAAAGAAAAAGTTAAAAATATTATTCAGGAAAAATATGATACTGATTATTGGTGACAATGATAAAGTTACTCAACAAGAAAAATAAAAAGAACTAAAGTTACTGTTTGGAGAAAATAAAACATTCAGTAAATATTGGTTTAAAATGTAATACATATGTAATTTTTACTCAAATATTTTAGGTGCCTAGGTGGAGTTACATTCTGGTGAAAGAATAGCAAATAGGGGCCGGAGAGATAGCATGAAGGTAAGGGGTTTGCCTTACATGCAGAAGAACTGTGGTTCGAATCCTGGCATCTCATATGGTCCCCCGAGCCTGCCAGGATAGATTTCTGAACTTAGAGTCAGGAGTAACCTCTGCCGGGTATGACCCAAACCCCCCCACCAAAAAAAAAAGAAAGAAAGAAATAGCAAATAATAAACACAGAAAATTATTATTTTAGAAGGAGATATGCAGTAGATAGAAGTCTAAAGTTTGGGATTTACACAGTTCTATACAAGACATGATTAGATTCATTGAAAAAGTGAAATGTCAGATGTGAATAATCTGACTAGATTGGTTTATGGATATGAGGGTAGACATATTTCAAGAATTAGAAAGAAATAGATCCAAAGTTCTGAGATAAAAGTGGCATTGCCTATTGAAAACCAAGGAACTTAGTGTGTCTAAAAATACAGAACTGAATTGGTAAAGAACGAAGCAAAATTGAATTGGGGGCAAGTGGGTGTGAGTAATAAACAGATATTGACTTTATTTAAGGTTTTAGGGAGAGTAGAGGCATTATTAGGAAAAAGTTCAACATTACTGTGTTGAGACTAGTTTGGGAGTAGGGTAAAATAATATGACCAAAGGCTATAGCAATTTTTAAAATGTGCTCTTTAACTTTGATTAAGATAGCCCCTATTAAATACCACATGTCTTATTACCTACAAAGGAAAAGATATTTCTAGTACATTGTACCTGCTTTCTTAGGTTGACTTATAGCCAAGCAAATTTTATACTTGGTGTATTTTCAAAGGAAGAAAATAATCTAACCCTGAAGATTTTGCTCCTTTCCCTTTAAGTATCTCCAGATATTATTTTTAAAAGTCCCTCAGGGTTCCGGAGAGATAGCATGGAGGTAAGACATTTGCCTTGCACGCGAAAGGACTGTGGTTCGAATCCTGGCATCCTATATGGTCCCCTGAGCCTGCCAGGCGCAATTTCTGAACATAGAACCAGGAGTAACCCCTGAGCACTTCCGGGTGTGACCCAAAAACCAAAATAAATAAATATGTGCTCGCTTCGGCAGCACATATACTAAAATTGGAAAGATACAGAGAAGATTAGCATGGCCCCTGCGAAGGGATGACATGCAAATTTATGAAACGTTCCATATTTTTAATATAAAAAAGAATAAATAAATTTAAAAAATTGAAACAAAAAGAGTTCCGACTACTGTAGCTCAAATAAGTTATTTCTTTTCTAGAATTCAAAGCAAAATGGTCAAGTCTAAGTTCTAATTCCTTACCTCCAAATCATTTAGTTTCTACCTGATCATGTGGAAACTATTCAAATAAATGTTTCCAAAATTAATATTGTTTCAAACTAAGTAATTTTCTTAATCATGAATCTACTAGTATGCTAGTAATTCTAAGTTAAACAAGAAACTGGGGCTGGAGAGATAGCATGGAGGTAAGATGTTTGCCTTTCATGCAGAAGGTCATTGGTTTGAATCCTGACATCTGATATGGTCCCCTGAGCCTGCCAGGAGTGATTTCTGAGTGTGGAGCCAGGAGTAACCCCTGAGCTGCCGGGTGTGACCCAAAAACCAAACAAACAAACAAACAAACAAAAAAACCAAGATACTCTCTTACCTATTGATGTGAATTCCATATGTACGTGATCTTTGAAAAGTGTTGTTTCTTAAAAATGTTTTGTATAAATTGTTGCTTCTTCTTTCAACAAAGCACATATTAGACTTGTGTTTATTATAATAATGACTCAGAAGTTACTTCAATTCTCCTACTCTATTCTATGTAAGCTTCTCACTATTTATATCATATTATAATATATTATATAACATGCAGAATATTTTGAATCTTTCTATTTTACCAGCAATTAAAGAAAAATTATTAAATATACAAATATTATTAGGAAAAGCAAAAGGATATTTTGGTTAATATTTAATTTATTTAATGTATCAAAATATAATAAAAAATAGACTGAGGAAAGGTAAAAGCACGGTTAATGAAATTCTGTGTTGCCTTGATCAAATTGTAAATGTTTTAAAGACTAAGTTGTTGTCAATGAGTTGTTAATGGACAATGTAATTTTATTATGTTATAATAACATTATTATTAATATAACAGGATTTAAATTATACATTATTATATATTTAGTATATTTATATAATATGATTTTATTAATAATTTCTTGCAGGGCCGGAGAGATAGTATGGAGGTAAGGCGTTTGCCTTGCATGCAGAAGGACTGTGGTTCTAATCCCGGCAACCCATTATGGTTCCCCGAGCCTGCCAGGAGCGATTTCTGAGCATAGAGCCAGGAGTAACCCCTGAGCACTGCCAGTTGTGACTCAAAAACCAAATTAAAAAAAAATTTCTTGCTTGTTTTTGTTTTGCTGTCATACCCAGCAGTGCTGAGATTACTTTTTACTTCCTCAGGGATCACTTCTGGTGGGGCTTATAGTACCACAGGTAGTGCTAGAGATCAAACCATGTGAGAGGCAAGCTCCTTACCTGCTGCATCATCTTCTTTTTTTTTTTTAATGTTGTTTTGTTTTTATTTTCTTGTTTTTGTTTTGAGACCACACATAGTGATATTCAAGGCTTACTCCTGACTCTGCACTTGAGTCTCTCATGGTTTTACTGTTCACCACACTTAAAATTATTTTAACACTGTGATTTTCCAAGTTGTTCATTTTACAGTTGTTTTAGGCATTAAATGTTACAATACCATTCTCACTATAAGTGTGACCTTCCCTTTACCAGTGTCCCCAATTTCCCACTCATCACCAAAACCTGCCTCCTTGTAGGCACAGACAAGTTTACTTCATATTGTTTGTTACGATGCAAAGGTAAATGAAATTATGTAATGTTAGATCAGCAAGGGTCAATTTGAAATAATTCTGATACCTTTCTTTTTATGTTGTTGCTAAAGTCATTGTCAAAGAATTTACTGGATTTTGATTGGTGCCAATTGAGCTTTCTGTGCTACTATTTAGGCTCACTGAACTTTGTAGGTTACTCTGGAATTTTCCCATCAGATTTCCTGTGATACTACTAGACAGATGCTGCTTAAAATTTTTAGGTTTTGGTGGCTGTGTGTATCCACACTGCCTAGAATTTATATATCTGAAACAAATTTGGTGGTTTGGCAGTTTGATAAAATTAAGTTGCATAGCTGGATCATTTATGCTTTTTATTTAGTTTTTTAATTTAAATATGGCTACAGGGTTGTTCATAAAAAACGTTTTTTCTGCAGATAAAGTTGTTTATAATTGAGCATGATTGAGTTATAGTCATATAATGTATGACAACCATCACCAGTGTGCATTTTCCACCACCAATGTCAATAGTTTCTCTCTCACCCTCCCTGATGCCCTCTTTCCTCCCAACCACCCTTCATTCTGTCTCTCTCTCCATTTCTCTCTCTCCATTTCTCTCTCTCTCTCTCTCTCTCTCTCTCTCTCTCTCTCTCTCCCTCTCTCTTTCTCATCTTTTATGACATGGTGGTTTGTACTATTGAAAATGAAGGGGTGCCATGAATGTCCTTTTTATATTAGACCTTTTCTACTCTAACTGCACTCTCCACTTTTTGTGGCAACTTACTTACCATGGAATGGTATTCCTGATTTTTATCTCTATTGTCTCTGGATGTCATCCCCACACAGTCTTTATTTTCCTTATAGAGCTGGGCCATTTCTGTTAAAGAGTGGAGAGTGTGGTGCTGAGTTTCTGTAGTTCATGCAGAAAGATGAATCTGCTCCCTCCCATATTGAGAATTTCACAGAGATACAGAACCAGAGCTAGACTACCAGGGAAAAATCAAGTCATTATTTATTATTATTATTATTATTATTATTATTTTGCAGCATGATATAAGATACAACCTTTTTTTTCCTACCAGGAAGATGGCAGGTCTCCAGTATTTACAGCACTTAGCTACACTGCAGTACTCAACAATGCTGACCACTGTTTCTCAGTATTCTTCTTTGTCTTCTGTGAACATTCTAATTAGTACTCATGTGTTCAAGTTTTCCTTTTTTTTTTTTTTTTTTTTTTTTTTGGTTTTGGTTTTTGGATCACACCAGGCGACACTCAGAGGTTACTCCTGGCTCTACACTCAGAAATCGTTCCTGGCAGGCTTGGGACCATATGGGATGCCGGGATTCGAACCACTGTCCTTCTGCATGCAAAGCAAACCCCTTACCTCTATGCTATCTCTCCGGCCCCTATTTGCTATTCTTTCACCAGAATGTAACTCCACCTAGGCACCTAAAATGTTAGAGTAAAAATTACATATGTATTACATTTTAAACCAATATTTACTGAATGCTTTATTTTCTCCAAACAGTAACTTTAGTTCTTTTTACTTTTCTTGTTGAGTAACTTTATCATTGTCACCATTAATCAGTATCATATTTTTCCTGAATAATATTTTAACTTTTTCTTTCCCTCAAAGTAAATTTACTGATGATAATAGTAAATTTATGTTTCAAAATCTGAATTTGATTCTTTTTTATCATTTCCTTTATTTTCTATAATCTAATTTATTCTATCTTATTTTACATCTGAAGTTCAATTGTATTAACCTTTTACACCTCATTTATTCTCATGAGTTCTCAAACTTCATATTCTGATGACTCGCCATATTTCTGTCTGGTTAGTTCCATAAAATTTCAATTCAATAAGTTAATAACTTTACTAGTTATAAGACTAATATTTTCAACCACAGTATTTTGATCTACTTATACACCAAAAATGCATGAAAAATACTATTACCTATTCATAATAGCATCTCCTCATATCCTTTCTTACACATCCTTTTATTAACTTTCTTGTTCAATTACAGACTATATGCAAAAGTCTCAGTATGAATCTTTAAAAGTGTGGTATCATCTCATGCCACAGAAACTGGCACACATCACAAAGAACATGAATAACCAGTGCTGGCAGGGATGCATAGAGAATGGAACTCTTATTCATTGCTAGTGGGAATGCTGTTCTGGAAAACAATATTGATGTTCCCCCAAAAGCTGCAAGTTGAACTTCCTTATGATCCAGCAATACCTCTCCTAGGGATATAACCTAGGAAAACAAGAACACAATACAAAAATGCATTCTGCACCCCTATGTTTATCACAGAACTATTTACAATGGCTAGTATCTAGAAACGGCCCAGGAGCCCAACAAAAACGAGTGGCTAAAGAAACTGGTACATTTTACACAATGGACTACTATGCAGCTATTAGGAAAAATGAAGTAAAAAATTTGCTTATACATGATGGACATGGAGACTATTATGGTGAGTGAAATGAGCCAGAGAAAAAGGAGTAGACATAGAATTAACACTCTACAGGATATAAGAAAAATAAAAAACAATATGACACCATATTCAGAAACAATAGAGCTGAATGCTGGGAAGACCAGATTATTACCTGAAGCTAGCCACAAAGAGTGGTGTGTGCAGCTAGAGCATTAATCACAGTGACTACCATAAAAATGATAGTGAGGGAGAGAGGCAGAATGCCTGAGAAACAGGCAGGGAGTTGGGTGGGTGAGGGAAATGGGGGGATATTAGTGATGGGAAGATCATGCTGGTAAGGGTGGTATACATTATAAGTTGGAAACCTCAATATGAAAGCTTTTGTAAACACAGTGATTACATAGAAATAAATAAATAAAAATACACATAATACACTATTACAATATGCATATTTACATACATGTGATTGAATAGCTAAATGGGAGTGAAGAATTTGAATAAAAGAAATAGGAATGAATGAATGAAGTGTGAAGTTAAAGATGTGTCCTGCTTGACATATTTTTATTATACAGGACAGGAGCTAGTGATAAGACAGAGGTATAGAAAGAAAATAATAAATGTTAGTTCTAGGAAAGATTATTATATGGATAATGATAGCACTAAATTATTAATAAGAGCAATTTGTGAATTGCTCTCTAGATTAATTTTGGCTAAGCAAATAGTTTTATTGAAAGAAATTTAAATTTATAGAAATGAGAAGAAAGAGAGAGATAAAAAGAGAGAGAAAGAGAGAGAGGACAGAGACTTGTAAAAGCAAGCAAACCTCTAATGACTTTTGAGAGGACTTTTGTACAATTCACCCAAAAGATAGAGCCTGGAGTTCTCTGAAATGCTAATCTTTATTCCCTGTTATCAATAAAGGAAAGCTTTCCACTGTCCATGGTTCTTTTATATTGTCTTCAGGACTTTAGGTTCTTCTCTAGCTTTTCCTGAGGGGGTCCATCCTCTGTAGGTGAGGCCTTGGATGTCTACATCATGGTAGAACCTCAATTTCTCTATCTCCAAAGAGTTCAGGATTTTCATCTGAAAGGGATAAGGTCGTTATGCCCTAGACTATTTTAGGGCTGGGTGGTTTCTTTTAAAATTTTATTATCTTTCAAAGTCATTACCAGGGCTGCCTACCTATGTCACTGAAACATTTACTAGTAGCAAATGCCCATCATTCTTTGTACATTATTAAGAATAAGACATCTTACTCATACTTTACTTACATTACTAAGAATATGACACCTTAAATGAGGATCTGAAGACAGTGAACTAGGTAAGGTATTTACCTTTCACAGGGACAACCCAGGTTCAATTCCTGGCACCCCCTTGTTCTCCTGAGCATAGTAAGAAGTGATCCCTGACCACAGAGCCAGGCATAATAAACCTTGAAGGTTACCACAAAGAATGATGAGTGCAGTTAAAGAAATAGCAAAACTAACCACTATCATGACAGTGCCTGTCAGATATATGCAGGGATTGGGGAAAAGGGAGTTGGTGGGCACTGGTGGTGTGAATTGTACTGGTGAAGGGGGATGTTCCTTTTTATAACTAAAACCCAATGACAAACATGTTTGTAATCATAGTGCTTAAATAAAGATATTTAAGCACTGCCAGATGTGGCCCTAGCCACTCTCCTAAAGAAAAAAAAATTAAGTAAAAATTTGAGATTTTTAACAACATCCCCATAGCTATTTCTATATTTCTTTCAAGAAATAATATCAAAGAAAGATTTAACTCCAGCCCTAAATAACAAAAAGTGATATAAAAGAAGACCTCTGTGTAAAAATTTCTATTCATGTGAGAATTATTAAACATTTTTAACATTTTTATTTCCTTTTTGTTCATCAGTCTCACTAAGATGAGACTGGCTCCAGGGAAATATTTAAAAAGTGATATCTATTATATAAAAGTCAACATTCTTTCCTTTGTTGTTGTTGACTAAATCTGGATTTAATACTGAGTGGAATTTCCAAATATGACCTTGGGGCAAGACAGAAAGCAGAAGTCAACATATTTCCTAAGGTATTAAAGCTATTAGAGAAAAGTTCTAGTATTTCCTTAAACATAAACAATGTAAAATGAATCAAGATATGATGTCATGCTTTACTGAAGAACTTATTTTAATTACAGTTCACACAGTTATTCAAAGTCAAAATGACACTTAATAGAAAATATGGGATTTGAGTGGTTTAAGTCCATTTCTGCCATTTAGAAAGCATATCATGAATTTGAGGCTAAGCTCTAGAACTACATGATATCAAACTTCAAAGATGAGTAACAATATTTCTTTTTTAAGGTTTTCATTGGGGAAAAAAATTAACTTTTGTGGTTATGTTGGGAAAAAATGCAAAGACCACTACAGCCTATACTTTTTTTCTTTTAGAAGTTGTGGAGGTTTTTTTTTTTCCAGCAGTATGAGTCCCTGACATCCCCCTATTCTGCCATTCTACTAAATTTCCTCTCACATCTTCTGTTCAGCCCCCTCCCATATACACAGGACAGAAGTGGAACAAGTGGAGAAGAAAATGATGAGAGTAATGCCGAGGGAAGACAGCTGTGTGTTCAACATCACAAGATCAGAGGGAGCCCAGAAGCAGAACCTAGAAAAATCCTTTCACAGCATGAAATATAGAACAAAAATCCCCAGAAAACTCAAATACTACTATTATCATGTTTCAAAACAAGAAAGCTAAGAAAGGTGACAAAGGAACCCAAGAAAGGATAGCACATACTTTCAGCCACCTGTGTGTCAGGTGGAAAGTTTTCATCAGAACCCTTTAATTCTTCTCTTTGATGTATAAGCCCAATCAAGACAATATGCTCTTGAACCAAAATGAATTCTCTGTGATACACTATCACTCTGGGTAATAAACAAAGCTTTGAAAGACATAAACTATCTCAGTTGGTGGCCTTCACTCACTTTAAGAAAGCTTTTGATTAAAATAAAAAAATGCATGTAGGAACAAAGTTGGATAAAAGCACATAAAATTTTTGTTTAATTTTGGAGAAATAAACTTGAAAATGTGACCTCTTCAATACCTTTAGATAACGTGATCAAATCAAATAGTAAGATAAAAAGCCAGTATAACAACTTTCTCCATCTGCTCAGATTTTAACTTTTCAGAATAAGCAAGAATTCTTGAACTGCTGAAAAATATTGTCTACAATGTTATGTAAATTGCTTACCAACAAATACAAACATCTACCAGATTGACTGCTAAACAAAGTAGAAACACAAACTAAAGTTTAAAGGAGATGTGACTATTTTGAAGCAGCTTTTTCTGATGAAGAGACTAGTAATTTAAACATATGGAAGAAATAAAAGAGCAGACGAGAAATAGGTTAATAGGAAACAAAAGGAAATTGAAGTTGGATTTAGCATTAAGTGATGTTCTAATGGAGAGGAATTTCTTTTGGCTCCTAACTATAGAAAGTTACAATAAAAAGTGAAATTTCTTGCACAATCAGAATGGAAGTAGTAGTTGTAGGGTAAGCTAATAAAAAGGTTAATTCTTGTATTTTTAGCTGTTGGATATTTATGACAAAATAAAACATTTTATAGATTCTCATGAGGTGAGTTCATAGTTTCAATCACTGAAAGAAGCACAGTTGCTTTGAAAAGAAAAATTCAAAATTAAGGATATTGCTAATAAACCCAGCTTAAGTTCTAAGACTTACCAGCATACTTAAAGATATCAGAGATTAGTGCCAAGTCATTTGCGTCAAGTTCTCGGAAACTATGTTATTATTTTGTTGTGTGTGTGTGTGTGTGTGTGTGTTTTACATTCATAAACTGTTCAGGGAACAGAGAGGTTTGACTTTGGTTAGTTATGGTTTTATTCAAGGAGAAATAAATGAAAACTACATTAACAAATTTATTTTAGACTACAACATAAAATTACTCCAGGAAGATTTATGATTTTTAGAATATGTGTTCATTAGAGAAGACACAGTATGTTTTATTTTCATTTTTAACCTGCATTTTAACTTTTTAGTAGTGTTTTCTTTTGTGTCTACACTATGTAATGATCAGGGGACTAGTCCCGGTGTAGTTTGAGGGACGAGGGCTTACTATGTTGGGACCTCATGTCCCAACTATGATAGAATTTATATCTTCATTAAAGCATATGCTCTGACTCTTTGTGTTCTAAAATTTCAGTTATTTAATGTTATAAAATATTAGTTTGTAGATGAAAAGATAAAATAAAACATTAATTTATTTACAAAATTTACTAAATTATGTGAGAATACCTCGCCTATCCCATGACCTACAAATATAGTTATTTTATAGATTAATAACAACTATTTAATTAATTTTTCTATTGGTTTAGGGGCTACACCCAGCAGTGGATATGCCTTACTCCTGATTCTATGCTTTGAGTTTACTTATGGTGTTAAAGAGCTATACATGGCGCTGGGGATCAAACCACTGATTGAATGCATGTTAGTAAAACGTCATTCTCACTCAAATGCAATTTTTTTTGGTGGGGGGGGGTTGGGTCACACCCGGCAGTGCTCAGGGGTCATTACTGACTCTACGCTCAGAAATCGCTCTGTCTCAGAAATCGCTCTGTCAGGCTCGGGGGACCATATGGGATCCTGGGATTTGAACCACCGACTCTCTGCATGCAAGGCAAAGGCCTTACCTCTGTGCTATCTCTCCAGCCCCTCATGAAGTAGGCTTGTACATGAATATTATAAAATTTAACATTATTATAAATTTTACCCATGTTATTCATGCATAAAGTTTACTAATGTTACTAGACTAAAATAAAGTTGTATTTTAATTTAGAAAAATAATAAGTTTATCTTTTATGTTCTCATAGAAAAGTGAATTTAATGAAAACACAAATGAAACCAAATTTTTATCAAATTAAAATTGTTTGACCAAGTCTTCAAATTTTGTGCAAAGGATAATACAAATTCTTGAGTTATCATTATTCATAGGGAACTGATACGTCATCAATTTAATGCAGTAATAATAAATGGAATATTTAAAACAAAGCTTTAGTTTCCTCTTTTATCAGTTACACTTGTTAAAAATCAAAAGTTATATTTTTGAAAAAGTACTAAGTGCATGTAGGAAATATCAAAAAACAGCTAAATTATTTATGTTCATAGGGAACTCATGTACTAATGCATTTAAGTAGCCTAAATTGATCCAAATAACTTTACAACTTCAAAATAAATCATTTTCACATATTATTATTTTGTATACCAATTAAAATGAGCTGTCAGTTTAAACTAAATTCAAAATACCTGAACTTCAAATATTGTTAACATTTTCGTTTGAAATAAATAATATGTAATTTGGAAAATGCAGGCTACAAAATTAAAAGAAAAATCTTAAGTTTCTAAGAGCAGTAGCCATGCCCGACAGTCGCTGTCATGTTCACTCCATGACACATTTTATTCTCAAAAGAGATGTAACCAAGCCTCAAAAAATCATGAGTACACAGCCCTGGCAGCTGAACTCGAGGGCATTTTTGGGGAAAAGGGTGGGTCAAGGCACAGTCTGCTTGGCAGTTGTATCCACAACACACAATCTCTATCATACCAATGGCCCAGATGCCTAACTGACTAAAACTCTGGCCAGAATTTGGGCTGAGATCACCAGAAATTTGTCAGAGTGAATGGAGGTCCCCTCCCCCTACTTTTTTGTACTTTTGGAAATCCTGGCAGCCATTCTATGCCCCACAGCTGTAGTCATTGTCAATCACAAAACCTGAAATTCCTGGATTGTAAGTCTGCATGACACATCCAGTTTTTTTCAATACTGTCACCCTAGTAGAAACACATCAAATTAGATGTCAAAGTAGCATAGTAGGTTAACAAACTAAGCTAGTAACAGAATGATCAATTAGCAACAAATAGCTTAGTAAAACTTCAGACGACTTACTGACCCCATTGTGAGATATAGAAATATTAACAAATTTGATTTTGCTGGAATATTTTTTATAATTCCATTACCTGTTAGTTGTAAATATGCATTATAAAATAAAATACTTTGTACATGTTCAGGGGCAAACTGTGGGTGGAAGGAATCCGAGGACAATGGTGGAGGGAAATTTAGCCTAGTGTTGGGATTTGTGTTGGAATGTGTTATGGCAGAAACAAATGTCTTATGAACAACTATGTAAACTGCAGTGTTAAATAAAAGTAATTTTTTTAAGTTTTCTATTTAGATATAACCAGTAATTTTTATTTTTTCTGAGGAAAAGTTTATTTAAATATTGAAAAGTGACCGCAAAAATTTTTTGTGATGCAGTGAGTTGAGCCCGAGTTCTCATTCATGTAAGGCAGTTCTTCAGTACCATACTCCCAAATCAATATATTCCCAAATCAAATCAAATACTTTCCAATTTTCATTGTAGCAATTTTACCAGTTCTCTATTTTCCTTAATATATATATAACTTTCAGGGGCTGAAGTGATAGTACAGAAGGTAAGACATTTGCTGTGCATACAGCTGACCCATGTTCAATCCCTGAGCCCTGTGGTCCCCTGAACCTGCCAGGAGTGATTTCTGAGCACAGAGTTAGAAGTAACCCCTGAACACTGATGGGTGTGTTCCCAAAACAAGACAAACAAACAAAACCAATATATATTACTTTCCTGTTTATTTGATGCTCAGGGGTAATTGCTCAAAGATAAGTTTTGGCAATGCTCAGGTGATCCTAGCAGTTCCAGAAATTGAATTCAGAGATTCAACCCAGTATTCTCTGAAACTCAGAGATCTAGGAATTGAATGCATAGTGGACACATGCAAGGGAAGTGCCAGTACTCTTTCTCCTAACCAGTACTTAAAACTTTCATAGTCATTTAATTACAATCACATTCACATCAATTACATAATTACATTTTATCTCATTGTTTTATAACTAAAGACTTTGATGATTAATGTCATTGGCTTAACTTAAATTGGTTTATTGGTCAAATTGGTTTAATTCCAAAGAGTAGACCTTTGGAACAATTATTATCAAACATTTAGTTTCATGTACTTTAATCTCTTAATATTTATTAAGAATGGGACTAGAGAGGTAATATAGTAGGTTTTATGCTTGCATTGAGTGCAGTTGACCTGGGTTTGATCAGGTGATCCACATAGTCTCCCAAGTTCCATCAGGAGTGATTCCTGATGCATAGAAGCAAGAATAAGCCCTGTGGGCCTGGAGAGATAGCACAGTGGTGTTTGCCTTGCAAGCAGCCGATCCAGGACCTAAGGTGGTTGGTTCGAATCCCGGTGTCCCATATGGTCCCCCGTGCCTGCCAGGAGCTATTTCTGAGCAGACAGCAGGAGTCACCCCTGAGCAATACTGGGTGTGACCCAAAAACAACAAAAAAAAACAAAACAAAACAAAAAAAAAGAATAAGCCCTGTGCACAATCAGGTGTGCCCCAAAATTTAGAATACCAGAGAAACTTTGTTTATGTTACTTGTACTAGTCAACTTCCATATTATAATTATTTTTAAAAAGAAACAATTAAATACTTGATCATTCATAATAAGCAACAATAAAACCATCACAATATCATGTTTTCTAAGAAATTTTTCAAGAAATTTCAATATATTTTAAGATACTCAAGAAAAAAGGTTCATTATCATATTTTGACAAATCTTAATATTTGGCTTAATAAAGTGAGCTAGAATTTAATGTCTTTTGTACAATATATTGCAAAATATATTTTTATTAGAATATAGGAAGTAAGTTAAGCATACAGCCATATTTTTGCTTCTATATATACTGTATGGATATGAGATTATTCCGTATTTGTCTTTTTTCAGATGTATTGTGTTTAATATATTTATTTCATCCATACTGCAGCAAAATGCAAGATCTCATCTTTTATTGAAGAAGAATGCCATTCTATTGTTTGCATATGTGTGTGTGAGTGTCTGTGTGTGTACCACAATTTCTTTATCTGTTGTAGGGCAGTTGGGTTTCTATATCTTGGCTATTGTAAATAAAGCTTCAGTGAACATGAGTATGCATACATCTTTTTAAATTAGTGTGTTTTGTTCTTGGTTTAGATAACTAGGATTAGAATTGCTAAATCATGTGGCAGTTTTTAATTTTTTGAATTGGCTCCACATCATTTTCTATAGATACTGAAGCAATTTTCAATCCCAATTGTGAATGAGGTTTTCTTAAAGAAACAGACTAGATCTGTTTTCAAGAAAATTTCTGCCAAATCCACGTGTAACTAGTCATTTTGTCTATTAGTAATTTTTTATGTAAAACATGGTATAATAATAAACAAATTACTTTTTTAGAGCATAATTTAATTATATAGGTGCTTTTTCTTCAATCACTTTCTTGCAGCATACAAAAGTATTCTTCCAATATTAAATAGCATTTTCGAATACATTTGTATCTAAATTTTGGAAGCTAATATTATTAATAATTATAATAACTTTCTCTAAGGTAGTTCAAGTGAAAATGGCATTTTCTTTTTTTTAAACCCCTCCCCCACCCCAAAATGGCATTTTCTATAATGTATGTGGGAGTTCATCACAGACAAATGCTGTGCATTGACATCTCTCCTAGTTTATAGCATCAACCTCTCCGTTGTCTTCTTGCCTTTTCTCTCAAAATAACTTTTTAAAAATGTAAATCGTGCTGAGAAAGCACAGAATATTAAGGAAAGTAATAGCAATTTTTTAAGTGGGAAAATATGACTTCTAAGACCATTGATAAAGACTAATATGGTCAGTATGTAAGATCTTATGAACATCATATATCTTTCAATAAAGGCAGAACGGGATAGACAATTCACCTTTATAGTACACAAACTCATAATTTTAATCGACTCAACATGAGATTAAAGCAGAGTGAGCGACATTAGGATAACTTGGTCACTACTCCAAGACTGTAAAAGTCATTAAAAACAAGGGAAGATACAGGAACTATTTGAAAGTAGCAGAGAATGTGGAATTATGTCAGCTCACAGCCACTCAACACAAGCACAAAAAATACTCATAGAGGAACCGGTGGAACACAATTCTGCAATGTGGTTAATAGTAAAAGTACCAATGCTGCGGGTATTGTTGATGTTTTATTGCTTCTTTTTACTTTTGACATATATACCATATAGGATATTAAACATACGGAAATTTGAGTCAAGTATAGAAACACCTGGCTAATTGTGAATCTTTCTTTGGAAATTTAAAATTATTCCAAAATAAAAGATTATTGGCAAGGTAGGAAAGAAAGATGGAGAGAACTTAAGTTAGGTCACATTACTCCCCTATTGAACATTTAATTTTTATTACTTATTCAAAATAAAAGTCAAGGTGCTTAATTATATAGTGCTATATTACCTAAGCATCTATGAGCTTTCTAATATATTTTGCCATGTAATCTTTTCCTAACTCACTTGGGGCCGCTCAATTAATACTCACCTGTTTTTCCAGTATATATATGCCTGTGTCTGCCTCAAGAACTTTGCATCTGCCTTTACTTTCTGCCTGGGATAAACCTTTCTGAAACAGCATCAAGATTTATCCTCTGACAGCTAAATTTTGTGAATTTGTACAAATTTCACCCTGTGAGGAATGTATTTTTGGTTATTCTATACAAACTTATGACCACCTGTTCCGCTCTGACATTCCATAATCCCTTTATTCTGCTTTACATTTTTTCATTTGCTACAACATTGGCAGTTGACATATATTTTCTTCTCAATTTGTTTATTAACTCTTCCTACTGGGATGTAACATTCCCACGTGGAATATAGGAATTTTGTTTAGATCAATGATATTCTTTAGCATTTAAATAGATATTTTGAGTAGGTGGCCCTGAGGATCAAACTGAGGACTGTATACATGAAAGACAAGTGCTCTATAAATGAGACTGCAAATAAATTGCTCTGAAAATAGAGCTTGATATACAGTCATATCTTGAATATGTTTTAAATGATTTGACAGTAAAGTATTCATAGATTCTTTGAAAAAAGAAATATAGCTAATATATATTTATGTTTTGTCAAGAACAGCCAGATATTTCTTTAAAAATATGTAATTTATTGTGACATTAAAACTTTGATTAATTTCCTGTGTAAAATATTTTTATGATATTAAGTAGCAGCATTCTGTAAAGTGTCTTTTCTTAGAAAAATATAATAGTCAAAATATTAATGTATATTACTAAAACTATTTTTAGAAATTACATTGATTTATAAATTTTAAACTTTTTCTTTTTAACTTCTCTCTATGATGACTTCTAGAGAATGTTAGCAAAATATAGTAAATATTTATATGAAAATAAAATTCAAAATGGACTCCTTAATTAATTTAACTGATTTTGGCCTACACCCAGTGACACTCAGGGTTTACTCCTGCTCAGAAATCTCTCCTGACTTGGAGGACCATATGGGATGCCGAGGGATTGAACTGCAGTCTGTCCTGGGTCAGCCGTGTGCAAGTCAAACGCCCGACCTCTGCACCGTTCAGGCCCGTATATTACTAGTCTTATATAGTAGTATGTATTTGTAAAAAAAATTGTGTTTGATTCACTCACTAATCAGACTGTTAAAAATTTAATCAATTTTATGTTCTCAAGGTCATATTTTTATCTGTAGGAAGAAAAACAATCTGGAAAATGATTCTAGCTCTTTACTAAGATGAAGATTTAGTTGAAAAATGCATTTCTGTGGTTCTTCTAATCTTTTTCCATATTAATATGTAGGTTTGCTGTGTTTAAATATATATTCCTTATTTTAATTTTAATTCATATTGTCACTAGTAAGTGACAATCTATGTAAGAAGCACACACAATATTAGAAAAAAAAAAAGTCCTTCAAGGTCTGATTGCATTGTCCTTCACTAATTGTGCCTAACAATTTATTCAAACTTTGAAGCCTTTTTTTAAACAAAATGTTTTATACTATTTATAAATAATAATAGAGAATTAAAGGCTATGTATTGTCATTGAGTTACCATATTTCTTAAAAGGCAGGCTATTTTCTTTATATACTTTTTAAAATTGTAAATGCCAAAAAACTTTCCATGGAGTCTAAGCTATATTCAGGAGCTATAGCTCTTCATTCTTTTTTATTTGCCTCCACCAATATTTAGACAGAATTGAATGAAGTTCAGTTTTCAATACTGACAGAACTGATACACTTTTTAAAAGTGTAGCCAGTGATTCCTCATCATTCCTATTTTCACTGTATGTACAACCTGGAAAGTGGGGATTTATATTCTGAGCAATTCTGAATTGATAGACCATATCTTATATATGGTGGACATAGAAACATCTAAAGGTTATAAAATTATTAGGGCTAAAGAAATTGGGCTGAAAAATTCTGATATTTAAAACATCAGAATTGTTGTTTTCTAATGGAGAACAGTTGTTATCAAGTCAGTTTAAAAGGAATTTAAATTTGGGGCCGGGCAGTGGTGCTAAAGGTAAGGTGCCTGCCTTGCCTGCGCTAGCCTTGGACGGACCGCGGTTTGATCCCCCGGTGTCCCATATGGTCCCCCAAGCCAGGAGCAACTTCTGAGCACATAGCCAGGAGTAACCCCTGAGCGTTACCGGGTGTGGCCCAAAAACCAAAAAAAAAAAAAAGGAATTTAAATTTAAGGTGTCATTTTATAAATTTGTGAAAGACAATCATATACATTGCTAATGTTCCTTGTAATTAGCTTTTTTCTATTAACTGGAAATTTTGTCTGACCATTTTTATCATTCAATATTACACGCTGGCTCCCAAATACCTAATATACATCTCTATATGAGTGTTAGTATAGTCTTCAGTTTGGGGACAGAGTTTGCTATTTCTGTTTTTAGATATCTCATATAAGATCATGTCTTATCTGACATATTTCATTTAACATAATGCCCCCATCATGCACATCGAAGCTGTCATAGATGTCAGTATTTTATTTTTTATGGCTGAATAATATTCTACGTGTGTTTGTACCTGTATAAATATAAATGTGACGTGTACTCTCCAGCCATTTATCAGTTCATCAAAATTTATACTATCTCCATGGGTTAGATATTTAAAATTATGTTGCAATAAACACGAGGGAGAAAAATGAAGATATATTTTGACCAAGTTTTTGTTTCCTTTGGATTCATGCACATAACTAAAATTTCAGGTTCATTGGTGATTCTTATTTTTATATTTTGACTAAGTTCCATATTGTTTAACATATTTGTATCAATTGTTTGTAGTGTGATGCATTGTCTTAAAATAAAGATAATGTCCCCAAATAGAGACAAGTCATGAATATTTAATTTACAGTAATTTTTTCCATAATTAAAGTAAAACTGGTTAGTTTACTGCCAATTAGAGAAAACATTTGTTTTGGCTAAGTTAGGGTCAACCAAGTTTCTGCTTATGCATACCTTACCTGTACATCTTTGTCTTAGCTTGTAAAAATTTAAACCCAGAAAATTGGACAAATACCAATATTCTGGATATTGATCTTTCTATAATAAAGTTCTTATCTTTTACCCAGAAGTTATTGTTTTCTTCTATCATCTATAAAACTGTGTCTCATTAGCTCATGAGAATATAATAAAAATATAATTTATGTAATATAAAATAAAATAAAAAATCAGTCTTCACAATTTTGACATTCTGAATGATTATGTGGAAAGACATACTACAACAAGCCTCAAACCAAGTCTAAATTAATATGTTTATATATGTACATGTGTATATATATAATCATGCATTATAAACACATTTTAATCTAATATAAACAAATAGGTATGCAAATATTTAAGAAAAAGTTCCAGAAGAGTATATATCACATAATAAAAAGAATCAGACCTTACTACTAATATTTTTTTATTTTTACTTTTTCTAGCAAAACACTCCTGACTAAAGGATTACTCTGCAAAGCAAATGTAGGATCTATGTATTTATAGGCCATGATTCTTTGGAGAATGTCCCATAATTTAAAGAGCTCTCTTGGCTACAAAATAGAAATGTGTCTTAACTTTAGTGCTCTTGAAAGTGCTAGGGGTCTTTGGAAAGCCTCTCTTGGAAGCTTCATATATAATTTGGGGCCAGATATAGTACACGCAATGAAGTGGGAAGAATCTGGAGAACTGTGTCTCAGACATCTGCTTCATCTCTGCTCCCTGACTGGGGATATCCTGAAATTATTTGTAAGGTTTAATATTGGTAAGATATTGATTTATATGAATGCACATTGACAATTAAATACTTTCAACCCAGCACTCTTCTGAACTTTTATACTCATGTATTGTATTTTGATTGTTTTTTACAAAAATAATAAAAAAATCAATAAATCATTTTCAATGAATCATATATATGCCTGATGAAAACTAACATTCGCTTCTATTTGTGGTTTATCTTGGTTCTGATAACCTATTTAATGAGCATTTATATTATTCCAAATTCTTTTCAAATCTATCTATCTATCT
Source organism: Suncus etruscus (assembly GCF_024139225.1). NCBI lineage: Eukaryota > Metazoa > Chordata > Mammalia > Eulipotyphla > Soricidae > Suncus > Suncus etruscus. The sequence goes on along the minus strand of NC_064848.1, from coordinate 123,714,414 downwards.
ATCTATCTATCTATCTATCTATCTATCTATCTATCTAGATTTTGGGTCACAACCGGCAGTGCTCAGGGGTTACTCCTGGCTCTACACTCGGAAATCGCTCCTGGCAGGCTTGGTGGACCATAAGGGATGCCAGGATTTGAACTGCTGTCTTTTCGCATGCAAGGCAAATGCTCTACCTCCATGCTATCTCTCCAGCCCCCAGATATATATTAATGTTCATCACACACATGAGATTAAAGTGTTCATTTCTACATTATTTTATAGGTGACAGACTAAGGATCAAATAACAATTTAATTTCCTCAAATTCATAGAGAAGCTAGTTCAAACTCAAGACTCTATGTTTACTGATCCAGAATCCAAAATTTCCTCATATTCTCTCTGACATCTTAATATCATTTTTCCAAGAATTCTTTTCTTACACTTTTATTCTTGCTTCAAATTTGGTGTTTCTTGAACTTTCCTGAGTCAAGAAGTGATTTTAGAATTTGATAAAAAATGTTAGACTTATTTCTCAGAAAAGTATATACAAAAAATACAAAACATGTTATATACTCCATATTGTTTTTCAAAATCTAGAGAATCTATAAAATTCTACATGCTTATAAATCAAGCAGCTTCATCTAGTATTTATGTGTGGTTTTCTTTTGTAGAAACTCATCTTGTGCACTGGTGCCCTGTCTAGTTTCAGTTGTGAAAAAAATTGGTAGTTTACGTATTCATGTTGAACAAGCCTGGCATCAAGAAATTTCTTAGTTTTGTACACTAGGGTTGGTTTTTCTTTATAAAGGTAGCTTAGACCCTTGGGAACAAGGTTGGCTGAAAAAATAATTTTGAAGTATAGGCTATTATCACCCTTGGGGGCAATGTCATCCAATGGAGTTAAAAGATTATTATCTATATATCATCCCTTTTAGATGCATACTATAGGAAGTATTTTGAGCATTCCTAGACTGATATTGCTAGAGGATCTTGTAGTGCAATGAAGCAACTTCATAAAATCCTTTTATTTTTAGTTGCAAAACCTTTAGATTGGCATTTTCTATTTCTTATCACTAAATTCTGCTTGCCCATACTACTAAATAAATAAACTAAATGTGAGTTCTATCTTTAGATTTGATGTTGATGCGACTCAAATCATAATAAGTGTTTCAATGTGTGCCTAACTTAATATCCAGAATGTTAAAGGAATCAGACATGGGGGAAAATTACAGAAAATAGAGAACGATGATCTTCAGATAAGAAATTTTATAAAAGGCAATGGGGAAGGGGTGAGGGAGGAGCAATAGCACAGCAGTAGGTTTAGGGATATTGCTTAATTTAAAAATATTATTATGCTAAGTTGTAGATTATTAAAATTTGATTTCTTCTATTTATAAAACCAACTATTCTCAAGATTAAACATTCCATATTTTTAAATAAATACTGATCCCATGAAAGCATCATATACATATTATATACACAATAATTTTTAGTGACATTCTAATTTGAAAGTGTTTTATAAACTGAATTCCCTTTTAAGAATCTCAATGTTTTAAGTTTGTATTTCAGGAAGGATAGTGAGCATCAATTTCTGAATATCTCATATTTTACTTGATCTAAAATCCAGAGATGGAGTCCCCTGAACAATGGTACTAGGCTGCCAAAAATTCTGTGAAATTTCAAAAATAAGTTTGACGTGTTTCATCATACAAGTAACTTCAGAAGAATGAATTTGATGTATACTCATAATTTCCCTTGCTGGACTATAATAGGCAAGTAGAACAGATTTTAAACCTTTCCTTATTTTAATATAGAATTGAAGAGCTCTAGAGCTGTGTATCTGTGCTTTCTAAATTTATATGCAAAATAACTTCCCAAAGATTTTTCCTCCCATGAATGCACTGTTTTTCCTGTTGTACTGCCGTGATGTTTTTATATTGTGATATAGTTTGATTTTCTATGGATAACATTTTTGGTTCTACTGCCAGTGATACCTACTCATGTTTTTCAATTACAGTAAAATTAGATAAATGCATTTTTTCCATAGCCATGTCTTCTGCTTACCTGAACTATTTGCCACAGGTTTCTCCTTTTATCAGGAGTCACTAGGATTCTCGTGCCTTTATATATCAGAGTCATATTTTCTAGAGATGTGTCAGCAAAAAATTATTCACAGCAATTAATCACCATTCTTCAAGATTTAGGCATTAAGTGGTTACCTAGAGCAAAGATAAATAAATATACACCTGTAGTATGTATATATATTGCATACATATATAGATGACATATTTTACCACATTGCCACAAAAGCTTTCATCTAGAATCTTTTTATATTTAATTTCCTGAATATGATTAAAATTTTAATTTTTAGCTGATTTGGAAACGACCACAAGATACAAAACACCGGAAAATTAAGTGAACACTGCTTTTAGAGTAAGTGAATATTATCTATGTGCTGCAAATATAACCTCAGTGGATTTTTTCTCTTGATGAATATCTACATAGATTATTAATTTTTTCATATATACTTACTGAATTCTCCCATTACCTTGCAAGAGTTCCTAGACCATAAACTATCCCTGAGAATTGATTCCACACTCCCTCAAATATGACATTTCATAAGCCAAGTTCTTTAAAAATACAACATTTCATATATTTCTCAGAGAACATGTCAAATCAGTAACATGCAAACATAATACTTTTACTACTTCTTAGAGCATGGTGTTGAGAGGAAAAAATTTAATATATCAGTGGTACATCTACATTAATGCAATGGTGGAATATTGAAACTGCTTTTATCTGCCACATTCCTCAAATGAAAGCAGCAGCTAAATTTTATGGTAGTTAAACTGTGAATCCTACACACAACCTTGCCTATGTGGATGTAGTCCTTTAGTGTTATTAAAGAGTATTCTTTATTCTGCATCTTAGACTTTTACAGACGGATATAAGAAGCCTATCATGTGGTCATGTCTAACGCTGTAAAATCTTTCTGAAGTGTGCAAAAATTCTTGATAGAATTCATTGCACTTTCAAGAAAACACAATTAAACATCACCTGGCATTTCCAAAGCAGACCATAGAGAGATTCTGGTATACCTACTCTCCCAATGACACAAAATATGAACTTCTCAATAGTTCTTGAGTGGTTTGGGGACAATCTGCCAATTGTTTGCATTTTCTGCTTTCTATCTTATAATAATCTTATACTTCACAGTCAAGGAAAGTGTAAATTCCACTATCTGGACAAACAATGACTACACTTCAGTGTTTTGAGGCAAATATAGTCTCTATTGAATAGGATTTAGTTAAATCTTTCAGAAAAGTTTACTATTAACCAGAAATTATGATTGCAGATGAACAACTTCCCATGTCAAATATGTTTAAATGATTAACAAAGATATAATGTTTTAAATATCATTATACATATATGTAAATCAAGTATCAAAGAATCCTTGCTGCAATGCTGATAAAATCCTTCTATCACCTACAGTCAACAGTATCTTTTCTTTAGCTGTCTTGATTAAAATAGTGGCATTTGTTCCTGGCAAATCCTTCATGGAGCAACCTGAACTCACTTGTGCCTAGCCACAATACAATGGCATGATTCTGAAGGAATCTGAAACCCTACCTCAACAAATATATTTCTGTTTTTCAACATATATTCAAAGCAATACTTGGCATTGTAATGTGACTCTTGACAGGGCAAGGTAAATTCATCATGCTAAACTGAAGTGTTTCTGGCAGATGTCTACTCAGTAACAATCAAATTGTGTGTACTGTAATATATGACAACCATATTGCTACTTCTGGTTGCAAAACTTACAAGTCTGGTATTTTATAACGCAAACTCAAGGTATTATTATGCAATCTATTATCCCACTATATTTTTGTCATTGAAAATTTTTACTGCATGCACTAAAAATAAAACTTTTTACTATATACGGATGAAATTTAAGAAGAATTAAAAATAGAACAGTTAAAAATAGAATAGCTAAAAGATTAAATTTATTTTCTACAGATATAGTCATTTGACCCATGTACATGCTCTTGTTTTAAGAAAAAATAATGAAAATATCAGCTCTATGCATTGAAATATAATAAAAATAAGCCTGGTTATCCAATATTTTAGGTAATAAACCATAAACATTGTTTCCTTTAAATGTAATTTAAGTGAAAAATGACAACTTTTTTTTATAATAAAACATGTGAATAGTCTCAAACACTTGCTTCTTTAATTCTATGACATCCTCACATAAAGACTAATTAAATCAGAACATGCACATGTTATAGTTCTTAAGAAATCTGTCCTTTTATTATGATTTCGACACACTGATTCATTTCCTTTACTTTGAACAATTAATCAATATTTTCATGAATGGTCAAATCTTAAATCGTATTTCATGATTTAGTTGCCAGATACAATTTATTTTCTGGCCAAAAAAATTACTAGTTATTCCCTTCATGTATAAACCTGAGGACAAACCTAAGGAACTTTTTTCCCCCAAAAGGTACCTTTTATTTTTTGATTATTCCTCACTTTTATTGTTTTTGTTGTTGTCTTCTATTTTGATTTGAGGGTCAGGCTGAGCAATTCTCAGGATTTACTAACTACTGGGTATGTATTCAGAAGAACTGGCAATGGAACCAGAGCTGGCTACTGCTTAACCTTTGTTAAAAAAGTTTCTTGACAATTCTTTAGTATTTTCAATGTGATTTTAAATACTTACTTTATAATGTAACTGTTTTCCCTCTTTTGCCTTATAGTTGTAATTATGATGACAAAGAACCACTCTTGCTTAGTTGTGGTACTCACTGAGGGTTACTGCACTTTAAGTATGCTTCTTACACACACTTGATTGTGATTTTCCATATTGCCCACCTTATAAGTGCTCTCAGAATCAAAAATGACAAACTCTTGTCATTTGGATCATACTTGGCATTTAGGGCTTTGCTAGGAATTAATCTCACAACCTCAAGCCTGAAGGGCAGGTAGTCAACTTCTACCCTCCTAATATGCCAATTCCTCTCATGAAATTTTTATAAATATTTTAAATTTCACAATACTTTTTGTAATGAATAAAGTAGCTAAAGCAAATTTAGGTGTTTTTTTATTAGTGCTAAGAAAAAAATTTTATGTGCAGATCTTAAGACAACTTAAAATTAGATAATTAGATAAAATTAGTCCAATAAACACCTCCTCTAAGTCATATTAAACTTGGAACATTCCTAGTTCCAAGTGCTATGACTTATTGTTTAGGAAAGACAAAAGTGGTTGAGAATATAACAGTGGAAGATTTGCTAATTTTAGAGTTGCTGTGTCCAATATTGTACACTACCTAAAACTCATAATAGATTACATGCAATCTTTAGGTAACTTAAATAATTTTTACAAATTTGTAATTGATAACTAGTGATTTATCATTTAATAACAAATCCATTGTGTAGAAACATTTATTTTAGTTATTATGCCAATAGTATAACATATTAAATTCTGAAAATCAAATTATTTATGATATATATATATGTGTGTGTGCATATATTCACTTATTCAGTTAGTAAATCAACAAATAGATTAATGACTTCTAATTTCTGGCCTTCTGCAGATTCCTTTTTTGTGTCTCTTTGCTCATGTCAATCTCTTTGCTCATGTCAATCTCTTCTCACTACTTCCAGAATGACATCCATTGGATTACTTGGGACCCGAACATTTAGTTTGTTTTTGTTTGCTATTTTGTTTTTGGGTCACATCTGGCAACACCCAGGTGTTATTCCTGGCTCTGAGTTCAGGAATTACTTCTGGTAGGGCTCAGGGGATCATATAGATGCTGAATATCGAATCAGAGTAGGGTGCATATAAAGCAAATACCCTACCCTGCTGCACTCTCACCCTGCCTGTGGTTTTGTATTATTTTGATTTTGGGCGGGGAGGTCACACCTGGTTGTGTTCAGGGCCTACAACTGACTCTGGTCAGGGAACCATATGTAGTGCCAGGGATCACATCTAGGTCAGCCACATGCAAGGAAAGCAGTTAACTCACTGAACTCTTTCTGGACCAGAAAATGTACTGACTAGCACTGACCTCAATTGAATCCACCCACCTGAATACAAGGTATTCTACAATTCCTATTTTATAAAACTTGAATGGAATTCCAATGCTGTTTGCTAATGGTGAAACTGCTTATAAACACTTACAGATCCTTTTACTCCTTAGTGAAAACATTCCACCTGTGCCTGAAATATGAGTGTTCTTGAAAACTTCCATAACTTATCATTTTTTAACAGTTAGTTCTATATTGAAAATATTGGTCACATTTGACAAGTCTATTCAACCACAATAGTCTTTTTATACTTTCCCAGAAGTGTTTCACTTCAGTTCTTCTATTTATTCATACAGCCAATGTCTTAGTTCAAGAATTATCATCTTTGGTATACATTGAATATACAATATTTTAACCATCTATGTAAACTATTCTTAATCTTTCCTCATCTTCCTTATAAAAGGAACTTTATTACGATCAGAAAATATATAGATATAAATTTGATCATTTTGCTTATGGGGCAGAGATCAGAAGCCTTCAAGAAAGCATTTACAATCTGTCTTGTGGGACTCAGGTCAGCTTCGTCAATCACCTCCTACTTACCTTCTTCAAAATTATACCAAATTTAGACTGAATCAATAAATTAATTTTCCCTGCTTCCCAGTTTGATGTTACCACTTCTGGAAAAATATTCCATCTCTCGTGGTGTGCCTTGGTTATCTGTTTGCTCTATCTACATCTCTATTCATTCTTCTATTTAACTCATGGAGAATATGCCAGCTTCTATGATAATATTTTTGGAGGGAGCAGCAGTATTTACATTACTCCTGGCTCTTTGTTCAGAAATCACTCCTAGAAGGCTCAAGGCATCATACAGTTTGTTGCAGGGCAAACATCCTATCCACTGTGCTGCTATGGTATCACTCAGTCCCCAAAGATTACTCTCTTTATTACATCAAATTAATATATTTTCTCTCTTGTTTTCTTAACTAAAGACTCTACACTATTTACTTCTCTAGGACTAAGGTGATAGAACTGCCTTGAATGCATCCTACCAGTATTTGAAGCCCAGTATCCTATAAGGTCCCCTGAGCCTGCCAGGAGTGATATCTGAGGGCTGAGCCAGAAGTAAGCCCTGAACACCACTGGGTATGGCCCCAAAACCATAAAAAAAAGATAATTTTCTATCAACTACTGCCAGCAAAAGGTCTGGCAGAAGCTGGAAAGTAGTAAATTCTCCTTGGATAACTGGGTGAGTATTTGAGGAAACAGTTACAATGAGTTTTCAGTGTGTGTAAAGAAACTTGGATACTTTGGCCTGGAAATCTTTGAGCCTAAAGGTAAATAGATGTTAGATTAAATTATTTTATTACCTTTGGGTACATTGACATAGAGTTTCTAAATACATTTCTGGTGGGAAAAATTGCCAAATTAAAATTTCTATTGACTCTGCTTATTTGACGATGTTGAGTTATTTTCGGGTTTTAGAGAAAAGAAAAACCTTGCTGTTTCTAGGGATCCTAAAACAAGTTTAGTCACAACTCTAGGTCACTCATAGTGATTATACACTTTTATTTATTTATTTTTTTGGTATTTGAACCACATCTGGCTGTGCTCAGAAATCATTCCTGACATGAAGACAAATAAATACCTTACCCGCAGTGCTATCACTCTGGCTCCTAAAACACTCTTTTCCCCTCTCTTATCCCCATTTTGTAATATCAAATGTTAGCTTTGGTTATATCACTGGAGTGACTATGTCAAGTAAAATATTAGAATATCTAGTATAGTCAATATTATTAAATTTGACTGCCATGTTAAAAAGATATAATATCCAAGACACTAGGATTTCCATTATTTTATAAATCATGGAAATACACAATAACAAGATTGGATTCAGACAGAACATGCCCACAAACTCTTTCGCTATTTCATTAGTCAGAGTACTGGTGGGAAATAGATGGTTCATCCAAAGGGCTTAACTGAAGAGCGTTTTAAAAGCAGTCTCAGGAGCATTGGGAAAAAAAGGTCAGATCTAAATATCTATGCCAAATTCAGCGACAATAAAATCAAGAGACCCAAACTCCAACAAAATAAACACAAAATGGATGTTACACTGGTAGTCCTGGGGGTTAGGTTAGGGGTGCAGGTATGGGATGCTTGCAGGGAACTATGGTGGAGGAAGGACAACATTGGTGGTGGGAATGGCCCTAATTCACTGCTACTCAATGCCTAAAATACAACTGTGAAAGACTTGTATTTCACAAAAGTCTCAATAAAGAAAAAAAAAATAAGGACATGTTTACAGAGGAATACTCAGTATGAGGTAACCAAAAGAGGGTTTGAATTGTAAGGAACTAACAACAGTGGAAAACTTTTCTTTACCTTGCTTGAAGAAGCAAGAGCAGGGAGCTTTAGATGTGGGAGGGCCTAGGGTCTTTGCAAAGGACATCTTATGTGGAGGAGTAAGGTTGTTAAAAATTACTGCCTGCCAGGAAAGGGGCCAAGTAGTGGCACAACAATTTATATTTTGACTTCTCTTTTCTCTATTCTGATTCCCATGATTCTTGCCAACAGCCAGACTAGCTGGAAAACAGAAGGCAAGACAAAGCAGGCAGAAAGAGAAAATAAATCTGGAGTGACAAATGGAAAATGATTGGCAAACCATCTTGGAAAATGCATCTCACTCTTGATTCCTCATCCATCTGGGAAAAGAGAATCTCAAAAATAACTACACACCCAATAGCGAGATATAGTAGGTTAGTATACTATGGATCAAGGCAAGATGTAAATTGAACAGCGCAGTTTTTCGTCTCTCCATGATGAATCTTTGTATGCATGATACATGTAAAATTTCTTAACAGATTCCAATCCAATGGAATTACCTAGGAATATAAATTAGCTTTACATAGTTCATCAGGAGCTGCTAGAGATGAATTTTAACTAATAAATTTCAAATAATAATTTTAATTGTTAATTTTTATCATATTTATGCATATGCACATACATTAAGGTATATATAAATCTCTGATGAATCATAAGGTTGTGAAGATCAAATGAGAATCTGGATATGGCTTTCTTTTGAACAGTTAAACAAGCACAACCATTGTCTATCCCTATCACTGTTGGACCTGATCTTAAAAACTGGTCCCTGAGTATATCTGAATATATGCTAGTCAATTATCACATCTTTTTTATTTTTTTGACTATCTCTCTTCTACACATGGAGCACTTCACTCAACTCCAACTTAAACATAATATACAAAGAAAAGATAAGCAGTAAGAAAATCCAAATGTATTGGCAATACCACTGCATGTTAAGAAAAAAAGAACTAAAATCACACTGAACTCCATCTTCGGTGTGCACTCCCCTTTCCATAGGTCCTATTAACTTCAAAGGGAGCTTCGTGCATGTAAATGATTATATTTATTGGATGCGCCAACTCCTTCTTATCCTCTGGGCACAATTAGAAATATCATAGAAAAATGAATGTCAGAAACTTGGATCCATATTTGATATTCTATGGGAAATTTCCCGTAGTTACAGATGTTAGAAATCCTGCCCAATGGTCCAGTTATGAATTTGTAGTATTCTATCATCTCTGAAATTATTTTTTCTGATTTGAAAAATATTCTTTTCCACATTAAAGAAAAACATTTCTTGAGGCCTAGGGACATTGGCAATAAAATCTCGGTTTGCTGGACAACTCAGTACAGTCATAAAAATTACAAGGGCATAGCTCCTCTCTTTCAAAAACAGAGTGCTTCCCTGAGATTATATCATTAGTACCTACCAGCAATCCTGTTTCTACTTCAAGTTCACTCGGGAACTACAGATCAAGCAAGTGTCTAGGAACTATGTCCCTGGGAGCTCAGTTTGTCATATACACACTGTAATTTCAGTGTTTGTTGTATATCCAGGCCATTATCAGTACTCTTGTTACATACCTGTAAACTCAGATTTTCTCCATCTGAAATCATCACTATTGCTGAGTACAGAGAGAGGTGTATGAGAAGTTGCACTTTTCATACTGATGCTATTTGTTCACTTTAAATTCAGTTATCTCAGGCTTCTGGTGGAATATCTCTAAAATAAATTTTGAAAATGTCCTCACTTCATTTATCATTGAATAAGGGGCCCTTATATAAGTGATAGAGACATGGTCTCAGCAATATTTATATAAATATTTATATGTATACGTATGGATATCTATGCAAATTATACATAGAGTAGGTTAATTCTTATACTGTACTTTTATTGCAAAATGGCACAATGGAGAAAAATGGAAAAGTCTCTCAGATTGTTTATAACTCTTAAAAGATAAAATGTGTACAATAAAATTCTGAAAATGTTTCTGGAAATATACCTATATGTGATGCTTGCTGGCATAATGGATAAAAAGATTTATTTAATAGTATTTTGTTAAACAATCTGACTTACAGAAGATTCATTTTCACTAGCCTCATAGAAAAATAAAATCATATCAAATAAATTTAAACACATTTTGAATTATTTATAAGAAATTTATAAGCAAAAACAATGTTAATTTTTGTAAATATTTATGGAGAAAGAAAACAAAGTCTATATAACAATCAAATATCCAGTGAAAATATGTGTGAGTAGGTTTATTTTGAAAGGAAAAGTCCTACTCCCAGTGTCATAACCAATTAAATTCTCTAGGTAATGACCCCATTTGCATAGTGAGCGAAACCCACAAGTGGGAATTTTAATGGGCACACCACCTGAGTACAGTAATTGAGAGTGACACAACTTGAACTAGTTTTGTGCTTACCCCACTGAAAATTCTACTCATATTATTTTTAATGTCAAGCTACAAGTCAAATTTCAAGATGATGGATTTGTTCTTTTTTAAGCACTGAGTTTGAATAAAAGAAATGCTTTAATTCTGTTATGCATGGTATAGCTTTGTTTTAACTAATCTGTAGTTCTCTCAATGTTGTCTCATTTTCTTCAGCGATTAGAATTTAATTGTATTCATTAATTTGTGAATAATTAGATAAAGACAATAATGTCCTGAGCAGCCAAATTGCTTGTGAATTGCAATTTAATGTACTTTTACAGGATATGTATTTGTTAAGCTGACATGAGAGTTTACTAAAATGTAATTGGGTAAATATGACCAATAATTCTTTCTGATGATCTAAAACATTGAACATAATATGTGTTCCTGTGTAATTTTCTCCTACTTCACCTCAACACCAAGAAAACACAGTTCCTACAGAGCTTATCACAGATGCCTTGTCATCTGAAGGTGTTACTTTTTAAAAGATATTCTTCATATCTTTCAGGCACTATTCATGTTCTTGAAAAAACTGCATTCTGACTGAGATACCTCATGGCCTCCGCTTTAAATTATAGAGCAATGGTGATCTCAAGACATTAAGAGTTAGAAACATCTGATGGAACTGTGCTTTCGAGGTTTTCGGATGACATTTTAAAACTTCTTTGTTTCACTTTAAGATTGGTTGAGATCCTATTTGTAGGTGTTTGACACCACTCCGCCACATCTGTAATTGGCATAACATCCAGCAGACAGGATCTGTACATCTTTACACTGCAACCCACCAAGTTAAGAAATGTATTGGCTCAATATAAAACAGCAGGGCTGTTTTTAGACATAGTTACTAGTGCACAAGCTTTAATATGGCTTGGCTTCATCCTATAATGAGAGCTTTTGGTCCCCTGCTCAACAGGCTTTTATTCCTTTGCAAAAGGCTATGAACTACGCCAAGTGGATCAGCTGCTTTTGTACCCCCTCTTTCTTGGCTTTGGAACATAATTCCTTTGCTTCTACCCCTTTATGCATCAGACAGAACTTAAGAACCTTTACAATTTTTTCAAGCTAAACTTAGAACTTGTTTGAATTTGCTTTTGGCTATTTTCCTAATAATTACATTCTCAACTGAACCGCACACAAAGAGAAGGTCTAGAAGAGAACACTTAATTGTAGTGCTATATTTGTCTTTTAATGGGTGTTATGTATACCCCATATTGGTAATGTGTAAAGGAGGGGAATCTAAAAATGGTTTTAGCAAGATCACCTCACAATGAAACATTCTTTTAGCAAGAAGAGAGCAGAAAGGGTAAATAAACAATAGAACTAAAGATAACTTCAGGTAAGGCTTTCTAGAAAACAGGTCAACTACTCCTGTTAACATCTGGCTCCTGAGGAACTAGATTCTAGGCTCAATGGGGGGAAATATCATACTATTGAGCCATCTTGATGAAGAATGTGATGATGTAGATTCTTTTTGCTTGAAGACCCTATCAATGCAGGTAGGTTACAGTCCATATACCTCCAGACTACCCATTGGCATTGTCTTACAGAAGGAATTGACCATTTTTCATTGTAAATTCTGCAATGTGAAAACATATGTGATTGATTCATCACCAATGATGGCAGTCACACACAAGGCAAGTGCCTTACCCTCAAACTTTTTAGTTTATTGAATTTCTAAAGATCTTGAAGGAACTATAAATGTATTGGATATAGGAAAGATGTTAAAAGTAATTCCTAATCCTTTTTATGTAATGTTTATTTAAAAATTAAGAAGTATACAGGACAAGCTATCAGTCTATTAACCTAAAGAAAAACAATGCTTCACTCAAGAAAGGGAAGCCCAAAATACCTATCAGCGAGGATATTTGAAAATTTATCTAGCTTGTCAGATTATATAAAACAAAACTAGATGTTTAAAATGACAAATAATTAGAAGGATCATAAATTCTTGAAAAATGTTGACAATCTTTAAGTAACTAACTTTCAGTTGTTATATAATTATAAGCATTTAAAGTAGAATTTCAGGAAGGTAAGTCAGTCTTTCTGTCTCAGACTCACTGTTAAATGGGAATGTTTGATGTTCATAATAGTAGAATCTAGGGCACTAGTAGCATTTGTACATATAAACAAAGGAACGCTATTATATAAAGTTTTTCTAATTTTTTTCACAGACATAATACTTTTAAGAGTATTTGAATATCCTTCCATATATTCAAAGGATATTCAAAGTTGCTTTTAAATAAAAGGCCTTCTTACATTGATACCATATATTTCCTGTTAAACATACTTTTGGGCTGAAATGTGGCTTAGGAGGATAGCATTTGGCATGTGTGATTTTGGGTTTGATTCCTGGCACTTTCAAAAAAAGTACAAATAAATATATTTCATTCTATATATAGATTATGCTCTGAGAAGTCCTATATAAAACACTTTAATGACTTATTTGAGGGGCAAGGTTTATTCAAACTAATAATTATACAGGTCTTTGAATTCTCATCTTTGCATATATATATACACACACAGACATATTTAAATTCTTTAGCTTTTGGTGCTCGAAAGATACTACAGAGATTAAGGCATATGCCTTACATATGGCTAATTCTAGTTTGATCTCTGGCATCGTATGTCTCCTAAGCCCATCAGGGTGGCCTAGGTAATTGCCATCTTTCAAGCTCCCAGCAGCACCATAGTCATGTACTCTGCTGGCAAAAGACTTCATCAGTGCTGGACCTCCTGGACATTTCCTGGGTGACGAAAAACAATAATGCCATCCACAAAAATGATTTCATTTGTATAATTTGAGAACTAAACCTAAATATACAGGAGATTTACTGGAAAAACTGTACTAAACTCATGTTCGGATGAAATCAGATTAACTATAGTTAATATGGTTAATATACACTAGATACTAGTTTAAATCTTTTACAGTTCATTTATGAGCATGAATATAGTGTTACTTTCAGACTAGGACATAATGAGAAAGAAGTAACAAGGAAAAGAAACATTACTGCACAATAGTGAATGTATATTTTTTTAATTAATTTTTGCAATGTTGGGGGTTGAACCCAAGAATTCACACATGAGGAATGTGCTCTACCACTGAATCTCATTCTTGTCATTAACATACTTCAGGATAACATGTTCAGTTTAATAATATTTAAGTTTCCACATTGAAAGATACCAAATTTATAACTGTAGTATTCAACAAAACATTTTATATAAAGAAGTTCTAAACCATTGAAACTCCACATTTGTCTACATTTCAATTTTAATTTATTTTTAAAAATCACGTAAGATATTTATAGAACAGTTAAAGAATAGGATAGAAATTAAAGTATAAATATGAAAATAAAATTCTGCTATTATTAATATTCTCTGCTAGAAAGAATTATTTGGAAAGTGCTAAAATTATTATGGCTAATAATAGCAGAATACATTTAAATATTAGGCTATTTGGCTGAAAATTTTGAAAAATAAAAAAAATCATACATTTTAACAATTTCAGGTCATTATAAGGCCTTATATCTTGATACACAGATGATATTCTTATATGCTAACACATATGGCTAAGGTAACTTTGTCTACATGCAAATATTCAGATTCTAGTTATTATGACATAGTATAAAGTTATTATATTTGATAAAACTAAGAGACTCCTTATACAAGAAAGATACAGTTTTTTATTAGCATTCTAGTTAAACTGAACAATTTAAAGTGCATTTGTATAGAAAACACTAAATTGGAGGTTTAAGAGTTTTATTTTGAAAGCTATTAAGGTAAACAATAGGAGTATAATCTACGTTTCAACTCAAAGGGAAGCATTTGTTTTTTTCTATAATTTAATAATAAATGGGAAAAACTAAAGGTAACTATTGAGACCAGATATATGACTCAATGGTAGAGCACCTGCTTTCATGTATGAGGCCTTGGTTTCCACCTCTTCTTCTTCTGTTTTTTTTTTTAATTTTTTTTGGGGGGTCATACCCGGCAGCACTCAGGGGTTACTTCTGGCTTTAGGCTCAGAAATCACTCCTGGCAGGCACAGGGGACCATATGGGATGCCGGGATTCGAACCACCGTCCTTCTGTATGAAAGGCAAATGCCTTACCTCCATGCTATCTCTCTGGCCCCGGTTTCCACCTCTTCTACCACAAACACATATACTAACATCTATGAAACAAAAGTATACAAAAAATGTTTCTATAAAAAATTTACATTAAGTCAAACCAAACTAATTTTGAGATCAAAATTATTGAGAGCATATAAAATGAAAATTTACATTCATCTGCAAAACATGTTTTAATAACTATATGTAGTTAATCTCATTTTAATTTGGTCTAATTTAACATAAAAATGCAACACTGAAATGTAATTCACAATAGTGTTTATTACAGAATCCAATGCACTAAAAGGGATAGATTTACATTAAAGCTTATGGCTTTAAGGGCTGGGATAGGCTTAGGCAGTAGAGCATATGCCTCTTGCATATGAAAAGCCCAGGTTCAAACCTGAGCACTATAAAAAGTAATAATAAATCACCTCCTATGAAATAATTTTGTGAAAAAAATCTTAACACTTTCCTCATTCCCCCCCCCCAAAGGACAAAATTCTAGAGGGTTGAAAGAAGAATCAAATGTACATTACAGGAATTTTAGTATTAAAACATTTAATTAAATTTAAACACATAATTTGAATGTTCTGTGTCAAAAGTATTTACTTCACATTCTCTGTAATAATTAGCCAATTAACATGGCATTTTAATCAAAAAGCTATCATAACAATTTAAATTATGTGTAAAATGCATATTCCTTGTTAATTTAAAATTTGCAGCCAAAATAAATATGTTCTGTAACTAAAGAAAATACATACTTTGTCAGGCATTTTTTCTTTTAACGGCTTAAGGGGACCCTTAAATGTTTATTTAAACTGTTCACCTAAAACTTGGTTCTAAATCTAATTCTACCTCGTTGTTTCTTTCCAGATATGGCCTTTTGAGTTTCTTTGTATCTCAGGAGGTCATTATAGGAGTATTGCAGAAAGTCCTATGGAAGAAGCAAAGAAAGTGGAAATAGTGTAGGATATAGGGACCATAGATAAAAGGGTGGCTAACTAGTGGTTGTGCTTTTTTCCCCTCAGGAGTCTATTTAAGATGGTTACTATTAGTTATTAACAGATAAACACCAAAAACACTTAAGTATCTACTAAAACAAAACAAACAAACAAACAAACAAACAAAACCAATGTATACTTGGGAGCAAGAGGCTCCCAAGAACATTAAAAGAAACAGAAATGTTCTGAAAAGAGACATTTAATTTTCTTTTGTATCAAAAGGTCCCTCAGTCATTGTAATTAGAAATGAAGTTTAAAAGTAGCTAACATTTCACATATTAAACCATAAAGGTTTAGTTACAGGAAAAATACCATCAGAAATCAAAAGACTAAGTTAAACAGTGCAAAATACTGTGTTGTTTCATGAGAATCTTACCACGTGCTTTTCTTTCCCTGTAAAGAAAAAAAATAGAATACACTCTCCAGTTTTAACACAAAGATAAATATTTACGAAGGAAAACAAATTCCGCAGCATTCCATACAGATTTCCAAGCAGTCTGATGATTCACAACAGGCATCCATGATGCCACAGTCCATGTCACACGGACAATTACAGTCCTCTCCCATCTCATCTCCACAGCAACAGCAGCAGGCTTCTGAGGTGCAGATGCCACACGAAGCTTGTCCCAAACGATAATTGCAGAGGGGTCAGAAATTCACAGAACAAGCAGGCCAGGATACAGTGGACACAACAGTCTTCCATTGCAATCATGAGAACACATGGTTGGAAAAAAAAAGGGAAGAAAAGATGTAAGCCATCAATAGATCATTGGTCAAAACATCTTTAGCAATTTCAACCCAATAACATGCAGGCTTTTTGTGGGTTGGAAGCTCAAAAAATAAAAATTCAATTCTAGATGAGGGGTCTGCTTACTCACTTTAGTGGCAGTGTACTCCCACGCAATACATACTAGGGGAAACCTAGGGACTCTCCCAGTGATATTTGTCCTACTGACAAAACTGATGATTCATTGCAAACATCTATGAATACTACTCCTCAGGAACTTTACCACTGAGGATTAATTACTCAGGGACACAAGCAGTGCTCAAGAGCTTCCAGGCCACATCCAAACAGTGCTGGGGCCTCCAGGGCTACATTCTGATGTTTCAGATACCATGTGGTACCTGGTATTGAAACAGGGTCAGCTACATGCAAGGCATGCTCCTTAATCCTTGTCCTATTGTTAGAATCTACGCTTAGAACCAAGTTTTTATTTTTTATTTATTTATTTGGTTTTTCGGGCCACACCCATTTGATACTCAGGGGTTACTCCTGGCTAAGAGCTCAGAAATTGCCCCTGGCTTGGGGGGACCATATGGGACGCGGGAGGATCGAACCGCGATCCTTCCTTGTCGCCGGCCCCATGAACCAAGTTTCATTTAGAATCAACTCCTGTTTTGCTTCTGTAATCCTGGCTTTGCTTTAGACATAAAGACTGCTATGATGTGCCTCAGCTATATGGCAGAAGGGACTAGGCCAAAACAGCAAGTCCCAGAAATAGAACAGTAGATAAACTACCAACATCCGGGAGCCTGTAGGTGATAACTGTATATCAAGGTCACGGGTGCCCAGTGGGCACCTGAGCCCCTCATCTACTACTTCAGCTGATGCAAACCCCAATGCCCTATAAATAACAGTATACTCTAGAAACACCCTAGACAACGGCCAATCTACTTAAAGGTCATCTGTGATGGTTTGAAGCCCCTGTAACCTAATAAAAGGAGTCTGAGAGCTCAGTACAGGGTTGCTGCCTAACAAGGGGCAAACCCAGCATGCTGGTAATAAAACTTCTCCCTAGTGCTTGCAGAGCTGTTCATCTTCTGTGGTCTTTGCGGACAGATTCTAAGTCTGAGGCTAACGTTATCTCTCTGTTCCTAGATGAATACTAGTTAAAAGTAGATATGAAATTGAGTGAAATGATCTAATTATATTGTTTGTTTGCTCATAGATTGGATTACTTTCACTGTGTAAATAGTTATTAGACTACTCTTCTCTATGATATACACTCACTTTCCCTGTCTTCACAATATTGGGTCAAAATCATCCATTTGCTTCAAAAAGAAATTTGATTTCAACTAATTTAGCTATTTATTTCAAATTTAGAAGGGAAACTATAGATATATTCAGAATATTATTGAATAGATTCTGTAGTTAAACTTTAATTCTACTGGGGTCAACCTATTTTATGGTTCAATTAAATTAAATCAATTTTATATTCCCAAATTATTCTGGTGTCACAGGAATTTTAAAAACAGAAAGAGAAACTCCGATTAGGTCCAACCATCTTTTCTACAATAGTTTTTGGTCTATTTCTAACAGATAATTTATGATACAGTAACACTGCTTTCCCACATCCTGTGTGGTGATGCTCTAGATTTCTATTTCCTGAGATATCTCCACTAATGACTCTCTAAACAATGATGTTTACCAAACTTCACAAAGGACAGTTATTCAATTCAATTAAACATATTTGGTATCACATATTCCAAACTTTTTCTTCACAGGACTGAAATTTTCTGTACATGAAGAGCACATATAATTTAGTCCTACCAAAGAATAAACAGTCATTTGTACAATGTCAGAACACTTGTAAATGTTTAATAGAATTATGCTTTAATATGTTGTATAGCATTATACATGTTTTATAATATAAATTTGAACAAAGGCATTACTTCCTAGTATAGCAACAATAAACCATAATTACCACCATTTCACAAACATATGCCCTTACATTTCTAAATTTGTCAAAAAATGAGCATTTTTTTTGTGTAATTAAACATGGACACATGGATATGAAGGGGAATAATTTCTGGCAATCCTAAAAGAGGAAAGAACGAACCTCTAAAAATTAAATACAAATTCGCATATAAATGTGAGTTGACTGTACCTATGTCATAACAGGTACTTTGCTTTCAGTCAAGGAAAAACCACCATTTTCCTGAAATAGTATCTCTTGTCTCATGGAATTTACTTAACCCTCCAAAAACCATCCATTTTTAAAAACAAAACTTCAGAAAGCCCCACCAACACCCCCTATCTATAGTTTGCAAAGCCTAATATTAAAAAAAGAATGGGAGTAGGGTAGAATAAAGCCTCAAAAGGACTTAAAACAGAAACTTCAGAGCTATTGATTGTTGCAGTCTTCTTAGTTTTAAATTCTATAATTTTCCCTTCCATTCTCCTCAGTACAACACCTATTTTCATATGCAATGGTTTCTGGAGTAAATTGGAAATGGGTTATCAGAGTTCCCAGGTTCCTGATCATCATACTTTAAAATTTTTAGTAGTAATTAACCATATTGGGGGAATCTAAAGTCAAGTACATAAATCCAAGACTATAGTTAAAGAAACGCTATTTTTTAAATTCCTACAGTGTTTCTTAATGCATTTATTCAGTTAAGCCTTTTTTTTTTTTGGTTTTCGGGCCACACCCGTTTGACGCTCAGGGGTTACTTCTGGCTAGGCACTCAGAAATCGCTCCTAGCTTGGGGGGACCATATGGGACGCAGGGGATCGAACCACGGTCTGTCCTACGTTAGCGCTTGCAAGGCAGACACCTTACCTCAAGCGCACCTTTCCGGCCCGAAGCCTTTTTTTCCTTTAAGTTTTTGGCTACACCCAGGTATGCTTAGAGAATCATCATTTCTCAAAAATTAATTTTACTAGATATTAAGTCACTGTGATCTGCATGTTCTGCTAACTAAGTTTCAGGCAGAAAATGTCCCAACATCAATCCCACATCTAAAGTCAACTTCCCTCCATTTTAATTTTTCTATATTATAGTACTGTTGGCTCCATAATTTAGATATACAATACCTCATCTTTACATTATGAATGTGCTTGAAGTCCTTGAGTCTTACTCCTGCTACCTACCATCCTCTCATTATTGTCCTCTCTTTCTCTTCCCTGTCCTTATCATTTCTATTTTCAAGAGTAGTTTGGGCATCCCCACTTGGAGACCAAAAGTTCCTTTTTATCCATATTTTTCTATACATCACAGGTATATGAGATCACCCTATTTTCTTTGCCCTGTTGGGAGGTCACACCCAGCAGCACTCCTGGCAGACTCGGTGGACCATATGGGATGACAGGGATAAAACCCAGCTGCATGCATACAAGGCAAATACCCACCTGCTATGTTATCTCTCCAACCCCTTTTCCTCCTTTTCCTGACTCACTTCACTTAACATGATATCCTCCAGTTTCATCCAAGTTGCAACAAAAGGCATGGATTCATGTTCCCTTACAATTGCATAGCATTCCATTGTATTCATCTACTTTATTTTCATCATCCACTCATCCATTGTTGGCACCAAAATTGACTACATATCCTTGCTATTGTCTTGAAGTTTATTTTATCATCAAGATTTGCAAAGTTTTTAAAATGCCAGATTATTATTATTTTTATAAATTAGCACTTAAGGGCCAAAGGTAAAGCTTAGTGACCTGAGTACATTCTTTGCAACCAAGAGAACCTGATTTAATCTCCAGCTCCATATAGTCACAACACACCATTAGGGTACGATCCCTCGAATGACAAAAAGCAAATCAAAGAAAAGTAAACATTTAAAAAAAATGCTTCATTAAACAGCAAATAGTCAAATTTATTAAATGAACCTTTAAATAAAATACCCATATTAACCTACTGAGCACTTCACTAAGATTTTAGCTTTGTATTCCAGTAGGGAATACTTAATTTCAAGACTAAAAAGAGAAATACACAACAAAAACTCACTTGACATTGAGGGATCTTTGAAAGAATGTTCTGAAATAATACCTTGGAATAGTTATTGGGTACTTAAAATTCTTTATGATTCATCATAAAATGCATCATTTATAGAACTTTTTGTAATGTAGCTTATCATTTTTAAGAGGGGAAAGAATGATTTTCTCATTCAATCTTAGAAATGAAAGACTTTATCTTTGATGCTTTCTTTGGTCCTTTCCTAAATTCATCTTACTCTGAGAGATAAGGCAGTCTTGAATTCTGAATGAATCTTTACCTGGTTCACTGTATCTCTTATTACAACACATACATAAACATCCCCATATAATAAACCATAAAGAAAACCACACTGTGTGCATTCCTGAGTATCATTTTTAAAATCTGCTCAACTTACTTACTGTAGTTACTGTAGTTCATTCTCTGTTTACTATTTGAATGATAGATTTCAGAATCTATCATTATACTATTTATGAAAATTTTGTTTGTTTCTAAATGTTTCGGTGTACTAAATGTTACTATCTGAAACCACTTCACAAGTCTCCTAGAGTAAAATAATTAGCAATATTTGGGCGTCCAGTGTCCATATTTTTATGTATGTGTGTTTAATCCTAGAGCACATATGCTGAATAATTAGCAGTAGAATTTGGGATAATAAGGTGGGTTTAGTATTATCAGGTACCATTAAGGGTATTGCTCAGCAAGAAAAAACATCTCACAGCTATAGAGCCCTTTGCTTCACAGCACAACCAAATCAGTGATTGCTCCAAAAATTTCAGCCACCCACAAAATATGGCAATACTTATGGCTCTACATCCCAACAATTTTGAAATTGTTTTCACATGGTAGCTTATAAAAGTGAGAAAAGACATCAGTGCAGTTTCACTTTAAATTTTCTTGTTTACTGTAAGCCTAGACATTCTTATACTTATTTGGGGGGGGGGAAGGGGACCACACCTAGCAGTACTCAGGGGTTACTGCAGACTTAGAGTTCAGAAATTGCTCCTGGCAGGCTCAGGGGACCATATGGGATACCAGGAATCGAACTCTGGTTGGCCACATGCAAGGCAAACATGCTACCCACTGTTCTATCACTCTGGCTCCACAAATTCTTATACTTGATAATTCTTTGCTTCATCTTTGTCATGTGTGTTCAAAGTACTTTTACCTTCCCAAGTTACTCAAATATTCACAGTCCTTTTTTAAATATGAATATTCTTCCTTGGTATAAAGGTTTTCAAAAAAAAATCTGGAGCTGGGGAGATAATCCAGCTAGTTAAGACATTTGCCTAGCAAGCAACTGACCCAGGTTCAATCCCTAGAATGCCTATATTCCCCTGAGGACTGCAAAGAATGACTTCTGAGTACAGGCTGATGGGGCCCCAAAACAATGCAAGATACAAGAAAGTTTAATAGGGGTCATAGTCAGCAGTGCTCTAGGTGCTCTGGCTAGCAGGTGATTGGGGGCTGTAAGGGTTGCACTAGTGGGGCTGGGGATGTGCCTCAGAAGTCAAACTCAGGGCTCCAAATGTGTGAGGTATATGATCTAACTTAAGTTAAGCTTCTTGTCTCAGTATTCTGCCTCAGTATGGAACACAGGTAAAATAACATTTAGATAAATTCATACATTTTTAAACTACGAATCTGATTTAGTAAAGACATATCCAAATCTGTGATTAATTAGAGGTAGATTAATGACCCAGGAAATGAAGGCAGATATTTGGTAAATTAGTCAATGAAAAGAAATAACAAAATGTGGTAGCATTAGGAAATTAAAAGGGTTAAGTGTTGGATTCAAAACATGACAGTATAGTCATTCTATATATAGAAGAAAAGCAGGAAGGAGAGTCAATGTGATTGATGTGAAGTCAAAAGCCCTCAGGATGAAAAGTTGAGAGTGACAGTCCATATTAAAGTAGCTACTGCTTAAAGGATATATTAATTTGAGTATGATAATCTCTTCCAGACCTTTGACAATGATAGTTGCTATTTAGATATTAGAAGCTCTACCCAAAAAAGAAATTCTCTCTAAGCTGGTACTTTCAGCCAACAAGCTCTACAAATTAGTCTGCTAAAATGTCTTTATTTTTAGTAGACAAAGAAAAAAATTTTCTTTTAAGTACGTATCTCTTAGTAAGTCAAATTTTCCTTTCTAGTCTGTCTTCTATAATCTAACCTGATTTCTACAGTCTGTCTTCTATAATCTAACCTGATTTCTACAAAGAGTGACTGTTTTGTGTAGAATGGGAAGCCTGACATTCATAATTAAGAAATACATTTCTGGGGCCAGAGAGATAGCATAGTGGTAGGGCATTTGCCTTGCACGCTGCCAACCCAGGACTGATGTAAGTTTGATTCCCGGCATCCCATATGGTCCCCCAAGCTAGCAGGGGTAATTTCTGAGTGTAGAGCCAGGAGTAACCCTTGAGCACCCCCAGGTGTGACCCAAAAAACATACAATCAATTGTGTCAATTGTGTCAACTATGTTATATAGTTTCTTTAAATAAATTAAAAAAGAAAAATCAAAAGCAGACTAATAGTATTAAACTTCAGATCAGAAAGTATCAAGATCTATCACTTAAATTTCTGAGGTTAACTTAAATTAATATGCATGTGCATGGAACTGTAAAAAAAATACTATGCTTTCAATGTTAAAGGAGTTACATAAATTTTGTGGCTTTAGATTGCTTTGTGTACTGCTAAGAAATGTTATATTGTACTACAATCTGGGGACTTGACAGACAAAGTACTTGTGCATGTGTTTTGTTTTATTTTTATTAATGGTTTTTAGCTAAAAGTTCAAAATTAAGGTGTCAGCAAGGGGATTTATTTTGAGAATTCTGTTTATGGGTGATTGTCTCTCCAGTGTAACTTCACCTTGTCCTCTTTCTTTGCATCTTTGTCTTCAAAAAATTAAAAAAAATTAAATAAAATTCATCTTATACCTTAAACATACATTTCTGTTTTTAAAGAAATACATTTTTACATGAGAAAATACTTTCATTATAATATATATGAAATATAAATTTATAAGAAAATTACCTTGTATTAAATTTGACTTAATCTATTTACAAGTACTTAATTCTAGTATCATTCCTATGAATCAAATACTGATTTTATAGATCTACTAATCTAGAACTGAACTTAGAGAAAACTGAGGAAATTTATCCAAAATTAAAGAGGCAGTAAGTTGCAGAACCACATCTAGTTCCAATATTACAACTAATCTCTAATTCCATGTTGTGCAGCTTCCTGGTGGTCAAATTAGCCATAAATCCAATCCCTTCTCATTGGTCTTGATCCTTTCTTTCTATGCCTTAACTCATATTCCTTTTCCTTTTAAGGATGACTGTGAATTTCAGTTTTAATGAAGATCTCTTAGTATATTTTAACTTTCCCGAAATAAGAGCAAAGTTTGACCTGGAAGATTGATAAACGAGTCACGTTGTGGAAACAGACACAAGAATGTAGAAAAATAAACACCTACTTTAAAAAAATAGATATCTATAAAAAAGACATTTTCAACAAATAAACAACTACTTAAAATATAATTTACTTTTTAAAATATGGGACCCAAATCTAAGCTCTACATAGAGTACTTAGAAGGGCACATTGAGATATGCTATAAAAAACAGATTTATTAACTGACACTTCAAGAAGCCACAAACCAAAATGAGTAATAGATTAGTCAGCAAGATTAGTCAGCACTTACAGAGAAAACTACTAGAAAAAAAAATGCATCTTTACTACCCATAGATAAAAAATAATGAAAAAGAAATGAAAAATATGTCTCTCTAAAATCTATTCTATCAATTTAATCTGATTTTTTTTTACCCTTGACAAAAATAGTTCTCTTTTCTGTTGTTTGTAAAAGTAACCTGATTGTGACTTGGGAGTAAATAAAAGGTTGTTTTTCTTTAAAAAAAAAAAAAAAGCCCAGATGTTACAATTTCAACATTACCACACCTATCTTAATCCCCCAAATGAATAAAGAATTATAAAAGACCTTAACATGTTGGATTGATTTGAAACAAATAAAGGAATACAAAAATGATCCAATTAAGAATACTTGAACAGAGAAACAAAGGTTAGGAAAAAATGGTTCCTCTGCATGGGTGCAGTTCACTGTCAGAATTTTAATTCTCCTGTTCTTGAGGCTTTTCATTTTTATGGTTTTATTTAGTCATATTTGCAATTTTGCCCAAACTATTTAACCTTTGAGAAGCCAACTAGGTTCTGGGAAGAATGCCTGACCCAAAATGGGTCAGGCAAGAATTGCATAATTTAGTATACTCACTACTGAAAGGAGATCTCAGCACAAGACTGACAGATATTGTAAATTAGAAAAACAAAGATGCATTCAAGCGGGCCAAGTATGGTAACTCAAAGGAAAGCATATTTTTTAACACAATATTTAAATTTTTGAAAAACAGTTAGGAAATCACTGTAGACACAAACCCAAACAAAATCTCCAAGTCCTATGAAAGGTCAGCATTAAATCATGCAGATGGAATATCTGGAAGTTTCTAACTTCCCAGTAGAGTAAAGATAATAACTGAAATCTACTTAATCTACATTTTAAATGACTAGTAAAAATACCTATGACTCATACAATGAAGCTCTATTCAGTCTAAAATGAGAATGAGGATGACTTTTAAAAGAATCATTTAGTTTAATGCTACAATTATTTCAAAAGGATCTACTGAGTTATATATATATATAATATATATAATATTATATAATATATATATATAATATATATATATATATATATATATATATATATATATATATATATATATGGTCAAAAATATACTAAGCAAATATGAAGAAAACCATTAGTTATAGTTGAAGGAATTCTGATTAAGAGACACTGGAAAACTATTTATGCAATAAACAGAGCTCTATTCTGGGTAAGAGTCATATTTCTTCATTAGTTTCCTTCTTCTAAGGTGCATTATGACAGGTGCCCCGAATTCTCAGAACAAAGACACTGAAGAGCAGAATACAGAGAAAGGCAAAGAGCAGTGAATTCTGAGAATAACCCACAACCCACTTTTCAGCTAGTGTCGATTTATATGTGTTCTATCTTGATGAATCTCTAATAAAGTTTCCTATGATTTAAGAGTTCTTAAGTTAACTTCTTAATCATCTCATAATATAGCAAGTAAGAGATTTTTCAGTCTCAGTTTTCACAGGGCAATAGTAAGTAAAAAACCACAATTGTATAGATCATGAGCTATCTACAGCTGATACAGAATTGCACTGAAAACAAATCTAACTCTAGCTTGATAATCAAGAGACAGAAACACCATGGAGGTCAGGGGCTTCAATGTAGTAGGGAAGTCCATTGGAGTGGAAATATCCTTTCCAACTATTGCTGGACTGACTGTTGCTTCTCCATAGAGAATCAAAGTGTGAGTTTGGGTAATCCTGAATGGCAGCCAAAATGGCTCTGTAAAAAATCCAGCTGTGAAGGACTAGACACAGACATCTCCAGGGAGATCTGCTATTCAAGTGTTGGTGGGGTCAGGAAATATTTACTAATATAGCACGGTAGCTTAGCTCCTCACGCCAGAGGATAAATAGCATTTTGGCTTCTGGCTCTAGAATGACCTGCTGCCCGAATTTGGTCTGAAATTGGACTTAAGTGAGCCTCCCTCTGGCACTTTCTAGTCCCCAAGATGAGGTTGAGCATCTTAGCCAGAAAGCAGTCAATATTTTCCTAGTAGGGAAGAAAATGAAATTGGTCATTAGTAAAAAGAAAGAAAAGAGCCATGTTTTCTACTACAACCCAAAGAAGACCACACAACACTCTACACAAAATAATGTTCTTTTACTAACATTATTCCTTTCCACACAGAGGAATAAAAAAAACCCTTGATGAAAACAGCACCATTCCATATCCTATGAAAAGATACCTCAATCATTTCTTCAATTCACTTTCAAATCCTAGATTCTGGTCACTTCTGGGAGGTGTGAATCAAAGTTTGTATTTTAAAGTACTCACTTGGAGAGAAAAGATTGCTTGCTTCTCTTATTTATCTTGCAGCCTGTTTTGGGCTGATTCACCAAGTATCCCAAACTCCCAGATATTTGATAGATATATGTATGTATGTATGTATGTATGTATGTATGTATGTATGTATGTATGTATGTATATGACTTAACTCATATTTGTTTAAGTAGTTCTTCCTAAAGAATGACAGTTTATAGTATCTAAGAAGTCAACGCAGAACTCATTTTAGTTTACAAATAAATCTGAAGAAAAGTAAAAAAGCAGTGGGGGTTTATTTAAAATATATATATGTATATATATGTGAAGTTAAAATTTGAGCAAAGAGAAGGAAGGGAAAAGCTGAAATGCATAGCAAATAATATTTTTATTAGTTTACTGAATCTCTTTAAGGTCAGAAATTTCAGAACTAGAAATAAAAATGCTTTTTTTCAGAGGATCGTAATGAGGATGAAAAGACACAGTTCATACAAAGTGCTTAATAAAGGGCCTATCACAAAATTACTAATATTATTACTATGATAACAACAAAGATGATAGCAAAGTATTTATTTCCAAGAAGCCACACACACATATTCTATACTGATCTTACATTCACTAATTTTCAAACCAGTACAGGGTCACTGCCTTTTAAGTGAGGTTTATAAAAGGCTCGGTGCCTTCCAGAAAGGCACAGTTTTGTTCATAACTCAAACACTTAAAAAGAAAGAACCAAGAAGACAATTTTAAGAGACAGGTTCTTAAAAGTGTTTCCAAAATCTGGCTGAAAAGACTTGGGAAATCTTGTACTTGCTACAGCAGATTTTTTTTTTAAATGATCTATTTTCTACACTTAAACAATCCATTAGAGAGATAGCACAGCAGTATGTCGTTTGCCTTGCAAGCGGAAGGTCGCTGGTTTGAATCCCGGCATCCCATATGGTCCCCGGAGCCTGTGGGGGGCGATTTCTGAGCGTAGAGCCAGGAATAACCCCTGAGCATTGCCGGGTGTGACCCCCCCCCCAAAAAAAATTACAATTCAACAAGTTTAATTAATAATAAGGTTGTATATAATTTCTGGATAATAAAATATGTAAGATCTTAAAACCTTTTTCCTAAAAAGAATTAATTTCTAACAGAACATTAAAATTTATTACAATTTTATCTCGGGCATGGACAAAAATATATAAAAATAAACCTAGTTTTTTCATTAAATTATATATTAAATGTTATATGTATGTATTAAATGTTATAAAATTTTCTCCCCAAAAGCAGAACTTAAAATTTTCCCAATCTTGCTTGAACAATTAAATGCTTATTTACTCATTCACATTACTGCATTACCTCTTATTTTTACTTCTAAAATGGTTTTTACTTTTGACAATGAGGATGAAACTATAATCCCTGCCATATACATCATAATCTTTAATGAATGTGTCTATGGATACACTCTCTCTCTATATATATATGAACATATTTGAATGCTGCATGTACATGCACATTTAATATCACAGACATATATTTTGTTAGTTTCAGTTGTAACACATGATTCAATATATATTGATTCAATATATGAATTATCAATATATGTATATTTATGAAATGATCATAATTTGGCTAGTTACATAGTGACAAACACTATAGTTACAAACTTATTTTTTATCTACTTAGATACTATATTATACCAAATAACATTACATAACTGAAGGTTTGGAGAGCTGTTTTCATTTATGTTTAATTGTTTAAATTAGTGTTTCCCCAAGTAGGCAACACTGACCCCTTCCTGGGGGCGGGTCAGTTATAGTAACCTGAAGAGTAAAGGGAATGCACCTTCTGCTTGTTTGCTTAAAGAAGGTAGATTTCATAGGGAAGTGTAACATTTGTAGACCTTAAGACTGGAGAAAGAGAAAGAATGAACTAGTGTATATTCAAAGGAAAAAGGACCTTGAGATTCTAAGAGGCTTTGAAAAAAATAATTCCAGCCAAATACTATATAGCATGCTCAATGGAAAGGACTCTGATCATATTTCGTTTTTCTTCACATTAAGCCCCAAATACATATTAACTTACAAAGCCCTTAGCTGCATAATTATATATTAATGACAATTGCAGTATACGAGCCAGCCAAGTTCTTACACACACAACACACACACACACACACACACACACACACACACACACACACACACACACACACACCTAACACCATTACAGGCAGCTACTTATTCTCAGAATCTTATGTATTTGTCTCTTTAGCTACTTCACTTATTAAAAACCCTTATCTCAAAACCTAATGTAATTCACCACACACAGTTTTGGGGTACGAACTATCTCTTAATCTCGCTATTATCTATATTGTCTTCTTGAGTCCTTTCTCTCAGACAAAGAAGTAAGGACAAGTGTGTGTGTGTGTGGGGGGGGGTCGGGCTTTTTTCTTTTCTCCCAGTAATATCTTTTAAGTGCTTCGACTGAAGTATAGCTAAGTCTAACTGAATTCTTTCTTTCAGGAAAAGAAAGAACCTGGCTAGAGGACACTTTTTTACACAATCTTTTTCTTAATCTCAAAGACCTAAAGCTCACCCCAGCTTAAATTCCACAGCTCCTAGAGTCTGAAGCAGCAGGTGTTAGTCCCTCAGTAAAGGCTAGCTGTAGATGAGCTCTGTTGGTCACAGATGTACTTACTGGTGAGATAAGTATTTGCACAGTACTGGAACCTACGTGGGTCCTCCTTACCTCTCTTGATGCTCAGGGTTCAGCAGAGCCTTCCCTCATGTCTGCAGTTTCCCCAAATCTATTTTATGAAAACAAACTGTTTGCCTGCCTTTCAGAAAGATGCCTTTAAACATACAAATAGACTTTTTTTTTTCCCTAGAAGTGCTCTCTAGCCAAACTATTATATAGAGGCTGAAGCAATAGTATGGTGGACAGGGTATTTGCTTTCGTTGCATAAAGCCAACTTGGCTTCCATCCTGGGCACCATATATGGTCTCCTAAGTCCCACCAACAGTGATCCCTGAGTGCACAGTCAGGGATAAACCTTAAACACAGTCAGTTATGGCACCAAAATCAAAACACTATGTGAAGATAAGCAAATAAGTCTTTCGTAGGAAGTATGGTTTTCTGGATGTGGTGTCCTTTGCAGTACTCTATGGACAGGAGGCTTTTAAGAACTCTCTATCTGTTGCTGTTTTGTAGATTCCTGAGGCATAATACACACTGAAGAAAGGAGGGAGAAGGGAGGATAGGGGGAGGGAGAGAGAAAGGCAGGGAGAAAGGGAGGGAGGAGGAAGTGAGGAATGAGGGAGAGAAAAGGGAGGGAGAGAAGAAGGGAGGGAAAGAGGGGGGAAGGGAGGGAGGGAGGGAGAGAGAAGGAAAGGGGTTCCCCTATGTTCCAACCACAAACAAGGGGGTGATAGACGAGAGCCAGGAGAAGATAAACTGGAGCAAATATCTATTCTGGAAAGTGAGGCACTAGATACATGTTCAATGCAAGCCCTTTCACTCAGGATGACTTTTGAAAATAGGCAGATTAACTCTTTTCACAGTAGGGCTGAGAAATGCAACTGACAGCATCAGTGCTTATCCCTGGAGTCAATGAGTCATAGTCCTTTCATACTGAAAGAGCCATTGTCTAGGCTGTTGTGTAGCTTTCTTTGTGAGTCTGGTGGATCTGGTTCCATCTGT
The DNA here is from genome assembly GCF_024139225.1 of Suncus etruscus. Lineage (NCBI taxonomy): Eukaryota > Metazoa > Chordata > Mammalia > Eulipotyphla > Soricidae > Suncus > Suncus etruscus. The sequence goes on along the minus strand of NC_064848.1, from coordinate 123,684,078 downwards.
TTTCAAGACTAGCTGTGGGACTGGAGGGTGTTGGGGATGACTGACCTCGCAGTAGCTGGGATAAAAAGCTGTAGGTTCCAATTTTTCGATCTTTGAGGAGAGCTCTGAATGCTGAATTCCTCTCGACTGTTGGTCGACACACCAAGTGCGTTGTTTATGGAGTATGAATCAATCTTTCCTACTAGCTTCAAAACTTTTTTTTGCCTTTTCATTTGCTCAGTGTGAAAATATGTAGGAGATGCTTGCCTAGCTTTTAGATTACTTTTTAGAAAAACTGTTCATGGGCTAGTGCAACTTCCATGTGTCTGTGGGGGAAGTGAGTTCAGGACCTTCCTTTGTCATCATCTAGAACCAGAACACCCCAACCCACGTTTTCAGTCACTGGTATTTGAGACTCAAACGGTTGATCAGATCTCCTGTGACTCTAGGTCTTCTACATAGTAGTATGGGAGTAAACAACACACTAAGAATCCACAGGGCTGGGATCAGCCATAGTAACTCTCCGGTTGCCTAGCTGTCCCAGAGTCCAAAGGGCATCTGTGCAAACCAAAGGGCTGAGAGGCCACAGCAGTGACTTCCTGCAGGCCCAGTAAAGTCAAGGGCAGCATCCCCAGCAGGAAGAGTTTCGCCTTTAGAAAGGCAAGGTCCCCACTAAAGAAGCACAGTGGTCTAACGACCACTCCAGGCAAGATGAAGCACAAGGCTGAGTGAAAAGTGACAGTGAAATGAGCAGCAAAGCACTTTTCAAAGCTGTCCACAGTAAGTGAATCCTGTTATTTATGGAATTAGTTTGGACACTGTGATGGCATTGTTAAGATACCTCGCTCTCCATCCACCATGCGGTACTATTTTTGATTTTTCTAAGGCACTATGACAAGCCTCAGATGTATTGGACAGCATCACAATAAAATGGTAACGTGTAACTACAAAATTAAGTTACTTGAACAAATAATTCCCAAACCACGAAAATCTACTAATATGTTCTTTGTAACTGCTCTAAAAGTGACTAAGCACATGAACTTAATTTTCTCCTATTACAAAAATATTGTAGCCTTGCCACTTATTTTAAACTGTGGGAAAAAATAAAAATAAAACCTCTGTCTCTGAGCTGTCTCCCAACCCTCTCTGTACTTCATCTGGGCCATCCCCAACTGACTTTGATATAGAGCCAGAGCTTATTTCCTCTGGCACAAATCAGGCAGGAAAGTGCCAGAAGTACCCATAAGAAATGAATGCCATGTTTCTGCAAAGTAATAATTGGGAGTATAACAACAAAGAGGTTTTATTTTATTTTAATTCATGCTCATTCTGCTAGTTTCTTGAATGGTATATACCCAAGTATATCCCCCCACTAGGGAGTGGAAAATTAAATTTTATTTTCGAGCCCTGATTTGTCACTAATTGGCAAAGTGACCTTAAACAAGTCATTTTACTCAGTATCCCTAAGTGTACAGCGAAAAGGAGAGTCCTTTTCAAGTACGACATGTCTATGATTGATAAAATCTATCATAAAGTCTGGCGTAAGGTCTTTCTGTGGCTTTGAACAGGGCCATTGCTGGATTTATTAACATAATGTTCAGAGAACAATGGAAAGCTAAATAAACTGACTTCAAGCTGGATATGCTTTACAAACAGACAGACTATTCAGAAGCCACAAAGGCTCCTGGAGTGACGTTCTCTAAAAAAAATAAAGTTGCATCATTAAAGTTAGCTTCAAAGAATTAATGGGAAGTAAAATAAAGTCTATACCCAGGCCCCAAAAGTCCATACTAGGGTGATGTAAAATTATTAGTCGCAGAAAACTTCCTAAAAATGTTGTTTATTATCAATAGAAAGAACATAAATAAACACGACCTTCATTCCTAATCAGCAGAGGAACATGGTCTTAGCAGCTATAGGGTCAATCAATAGAGTGTCTTACGTACTTCACTATGAGCTAGACATGCCAAACAGCGGAGACCAATCTCAAAGAATATAATAAAAATGATATTCAATGTAATATGGTAATTAAAATGGAGATAAAACCCATGATGTAGTGATAAGTATATGGAAAGTAAATATCTGGAAAGCTAACATATTAAGTGCCTAAAAGGCATCATCTTTTCATTATAAAGAGTTCTGGGCTGGAGTGGTAGCACAGCAGTAGGGCATTTGCCTTGCATTCAGCTGATCCAGGACATACGCGGGTTCAATCCCGGGCATCCCATATGGTCCCCTGAGCCAGGAGCAATTTCTGAGTGCAGAGCCAGGAGTAACCCCTGAGAGCCACTGGCAGTGACCCACAAAACCAACAAAAAAAAAGTTCTGTTAGTTTAGTTTGGTTCATTTTTATATATAAGGAAATGGAGTTTCAAAAATGTTTAAATACTGGCATGGGGCAAACTTACCCTGGAAAAGATGCAAAACTTCATATCTACTTGGAGTTCTATGTGATTTCAATGCCTATTTTCCTCAGCAATATTTATTGTCTTCATTAGCTTTTATTTTATTAGGATGGTATTGTTTAGGTGATCATATGTGGTGTTAGGGATCAAACCAGGATTGGCTGCATGCAAGGCAGTAACCTATGTGGTTTTTTGTTTTTTGGTCTTTGTTTTTGTTTTTTTTTGTTTTTGTTTTTGTTTTTTTTTGGTTTTTGGGCCACACTCGGTGATGCTCAAGGGTTACTCCTGGCTGTCTGCTCAGAAATAGCTCCTGGCAGGCACATATGGGAAACATATGGGACACCGGAATTTGAACCAACCACCTTTGGTCCTGGATTGGCTGCTTGCAAGGCAAATGCCGCTGTGCTATCTCTCCAGGCCCAGCCTATGTAGTTTTATTACTTTGTATTTAGCAAACTTTCATATATGCTCAGAATGTTCCAGAAACTGCTATAAGTGGTCTGCAAAGATTTATTCATTAAACTCACATGAAGATTTGGACAAGTAACTCTTGGGAGATAAAAAGTGGTAGGTGGAGGAAAATGGGGTGATTCCTGAATGTCTGTGTTGAAGAGAATAAAAGGGGTGAGTATCCTTCTGACAACAGTAAATCCAATATGATTATTTTAATCTCACTGCCTTTTCAGTTAGCCAGTTAAGAACAGAAAATGAATGTGTAGGTTGGGAAATTAAAACAGATAAAAGAAGCCAACGGCAGGAAAAGAAACAGTGGAACAGGACACATAGATGACAAAAAGAATAACTAGAAGAAGAAAATTCTCTCTCATACACCCATACAGCAGGACCAGGTAAAGCTCATACATCCAGAGAGATGGCTGAATTAGGTAAAACTTCCAAATCCTTACAGTAACAAGGCACTGAACACAGTCATCCAAACTCCTTTACAGTCAGAGCAGGAGTTTCAGGAATATGGTGGTTCCATAGGATTGCAATAAAAATTAATGAAAAAGGTTTTTTCTCCATTTGAGGAACTGAATCAGAGATAATATGGTGTCCTTGGGGTCAGACAAGATAACTACAAAGGGATTTGAATTAGTGGGAGTTGATAAGATGCTACACCAGGCAGTGATACAAAGATAGGATTTTCACGTACCCTATTGGTTTCTCATGTTGTTTATCAAGCAAGAAAGAAAAACAGTTTGGCATAAAATTCAAGAGACGGTAAGGTGCCTGCCTTGCCTGCGCTAGCCTAGGACGGACCGCGGTTCGATCCCCCGGCGTCCCATATGGTCCCCCAAGCCAGGAGCGACTTCTGAGCGCATAGCCAGGAGTAACCCCTGAGCATCACCGGGTGTGGCCCAAAAACCAAAAAAAAAAAAAAAAAAAAAAAATTCAAGAGACAAGACAAGTTCAGCCTGAGATACCCACATAGCAATGTCTCAGAAGTAGTAAGATATAGAGCTTTGAGACTTGAAAGAAATTGGATGTGGGCTCCAGAATCAGAGACTGAAACTGTTACAGTCAATTAAATTATTACATGATGCAGGGAAATGGTATCAAGGAAAGAAAAAAGCAATGAGATACCAAAAGACATCAGATTTAAGAAAGGACAATCAAAAGAGAAAGAACAGGAAAAGTAGACTGAGGACTTAACACTTTTTAAAACTCCAGGAAAGAGGGCAGCAATGGAAGAAAATACAAAAGTACTTTCTGGAGGTGATGCCAGATACCTTTTAGCCAGAGGAATGTCAGTGAAGCAGTAAGGATGGAATACAGCAGTATGAGGAATGACTGGAAAAAATGAGGAAGAGACTGTAAATGCTGGTATACTTTCCAGAAATCCAAGTGAAGGGAAAAGAGAAATTTAAGAAAAGCTACAAAAGAACATCCAATACTTAACAATAACAGTGTTTGACAGCTGCTGTCTTGAAAAAATTTAAAATAAAACATGGAAAATGATGTCAGGGTGAATACATTGACTGAATCTATGGTGAAAGAGACACAGAACTTTCTGAAGTGGAAGGTAAATAAGAGCATGTTTAGATTAGACATATCTGTAGGAATCTGAGATGGAGAGATAGAGATGATGCCTGAGTATGTGATGGCAAGTTCTGGAGAGTCTTTTGTTGTACATTTATTTTTAAAGAGAGAAAGAACAATGAAATAGGTATTGGGGCAAATAGAAAAGGGCCAGTTGGCTTGTCTGTGCATTTCAGGACTGTATACTTGGACTCAATAATACAGAGCATGTCACAAGATGAATTGTTATCTACAGAATAAATTAGAGACAGACGAGATTTGCTGAGGGATCTTGCTGATACACAGCTGAGGTTTGAGACCACAGAGAAGTGAGAGTGATTTTTATGGTTGTAAAAGTTTCCTCAGGAGCTATTCATTATCTGTAGATAATGACTGCATAGAAAAGTAGATCATCTAAAAAGGTAGATAGCCTAGGTTTCGGGTTCTAAATGCTAATATGATAGGGTAGCAAGCAATTTCAGAGTGTTAAATCCAGAGGTCTAAATCTAGATTAGGAAGAGAAAGAAAGAGACCATATATTGAACTTAAAGAAACAGTTAGGCAAACCATGTATATCTAAGAGTGATTTTTTTTTTAAAGTAACAGAAAAAAAATTAAAAGAAATGTGATCTGGAGCAATAGTATATTGAATAGAATGCTGCTTTGGATGTGGTCAACCCAGATTTGATCTGTGGCATCCCATATGGAGAATTGCCAGGAGTGACTCTTAAGTGCAGAAAGTCAGGAGTAATCCTTGAGCATCACCAGGTGTGGCCCCAAAACAAACAGGAGCCAGAGCAATAGCACAGGGGTAAGGTGTTGGCCTAAGGCAGACCTGGAACCAACCCAGGCTCGATCTCCAGCATCCCATATGGTTCCCTGAGCCTGCCAGGTGTGATTCCTGAGCACAGAGCCATGAGTTAACCCCTGGAGCACTTTTGGGCGTGGGCCCTAATCTCCCCCACAAAAATAAAACAAAACTAAACAAAACAAAAAGAAACAACACGCCCTCCAAAGAAAAGACTTTCACAAACTCCAGACAATTAAAAAATAATCCCGGTTGAATTGATTACATTCATTTCTATGGCTTGAAGTAGTTAATAATTACTTTTGATTTTACTTTAACTTTTTTCTTTCCTCAACACTTTTCTAGCTATCATGGAGTTGGAAAAGCACTTTCTAAATAACTACTTTTCTGTCACTCCAAAAGGCAATTTCTGTGTCCCTCACTAAGCATAATTATTAGGGAAAAAATAAACTTCAACTTCTGGTGTCAACTTTAAATTATGTTATGTTATGGGGATATTATTCCCCAAGAGGTCCAGTTCCTTCAGTTTGATTTCCCAAGAGAAGTGCGAGAAGAAATTTAAGTAGGTTTAATATGTCACTGGAAAACTAGTTTATTAATCTACTTTGCTTTTTCCTTTTTCATTTACTTTACATTTTCTCTCAAACTCTGAAGTTTGAATATTCTAAGAGGACAATACTATTATCTGAAAAGTCACAATAAAAACTAAGATCAATTTCTTTTTAGCAAATATTTTATAATTATTTAATTTTATGCTTTTAATTGCCTCTTATATGCACTAGAATTACCAGCTCCATTTTCCTTTGGTCAGTTTGCACAAAAGCTAGTTCAAAAAAAGTGGAACTGGACCAAAGAAACTGTACCACCCAATCTTGCATATTAATGAAAATCTCAGCACAAGATTGTCTTGAGAGCCCTGAAATAATTTTTTCACCAATAACCAACGTTGTTAACCTCTATAAAATTTCTCCTGTACTTATTTGTGAAGAATTAAATTAACATTACAAAACTGTGGCATATAAAAGAATTTTCCCTGTTTCTGTGACTTGGTACAATAGCTATATACTGGTCATTAAAAATGTGAACACTGGTCATTAAAATGTGTACTTGAAAACACAGTTATTTTGGAATTTCATAGTTTCAAATAATTTTATTTATTTTTGGGTGCTGGAGAAATTGAACCTAGGTCACCAATAAAAATACACCACTGTTGACATTCATATTTCTAACATAGTTCCTTCAAGGTAAAAATCTAGATGCTTCCTTTGTTGTATCTTAAGATAACTCCTAAACTGCATTAAAATGGAGCTGGACAGATAGTAAGGCAGATAAGGCAAATTCCTTACATGCAGCTGATCCAGGTTTGATCCCTGGCTCCCCGTATGGTTGAGTCCACCAGGAGTGACCCCCAACTTCAAAGCCAGGAGTAAGCTCCAAGTACAACTGTATGTGACCCAAAATCCAACAAATAAATATAAATAAAGGCAACAATTAGACCAGAGCAACAGAACAGAAGATAAGATATAGTCCATGCATAATCCAAACCAGGTTCAATCTTTGGAGGTCAGGTCAGGCATGATCCCTTAGGACAACTAAGTATGGCCCTAAAACAAACAGATAATGCATTAAAGTATGTGTTCTCTGTCTTATAAAAATTTTAAAGAGAAATGAAACTATACAAAGAATGCTACAATAGAAGTTATATTACAAATATATGCAGGATAAAAAAAAACCAAAGTGGACATTCTTGGTGTATTTGGGTGAATGTGTGTGTATACACTTCAGGCACAAAATAATATATCTTAATATTCAAAATAAAATACAAATACAATCAAACTAAACTAACTATATTTAAATACTTTATATGAAGTACTCTAAATCATTAATAAGTTCTAGTAGAATGTATTTACAGTGACTTTAAATGCATTTACAGTGACTGATAATCCTAAACAATGTCTCATAATTTCCTGCAACAATATCTGTGATAAGTCCCAGGGTCTACTGTTGTCTGTCACCCATATTTATAAGTGAAATAAATCCCAAATTTCTTCTAAAATTTAGTAAAATTATTTTTCTCTTTTCTTACTAAAGCAAATAGACCTTGAGCTGGAAGATCAAAAGTGAATCTTTCAAATAGCTTCCTAGTTGATTTAACGTAACTTCTCTATACACTTAACTTATGTATAACTTAACTTCCATATATAGTTAAAAATTCACTCTGTAAGAGCTTTTCAGGAATATGGCAACTTTTATCTAACATAAACTCCTCTTTATTCTACTTTATAGCTTACCAGCTGATACATTCCATGATTATTAGGTATGAAAGGTTCTCAAAACTGTAATAGTTAGTTTAACCCTATTAAATATTGAAATTAGTACAGAAATTATTTAAAAAAAAAACAAGTATTTCTGTGCTAAAATTAGTTTTAAGAGTCAAGTTTAGACAGGATCATTTGAGAATGTGATTTATAAAACTTGATGGGAAACTATTCTGAAATTAAAATATAATACAAGAATCTTATACACTAAAAAAACTACTGACAAATTGATGATTTTAAAGACAAAATGATTTGAAAGCATTACCAGAACATAAAAATGTCATGAACTGAGGATTAAGGATTGAAGAGAGAACTAAGGGGTTCTTAATGAATAAGCCTTATTTAGTAAACCTGATATGTCTGATTACACCAATACCTGATAATGCCTACCAATCCTCAGCACCATCTGGTGTCCTTAGTGGCACTGAGTGTTCTGACTCTATCACTGAACATTCTAAACTTGGTCAACTGTCTCTGGGATCATCACTCGAGGGCCTTCTGAGTACTACTTGTGAGAATCAAAAGAGCCAGGAATCACTACCATTTGGTTCCTCTAAACTGAAATAAATTAAGAAAGCATGTGAAATTTCTCAAGGAGGTAAGACCAAAATAGCAAGAAAGGAAGGATACTTTGAAGTAACAACCAAAACTCTCAACTTGGCAATTGCTTTATTCAAATTTGGAAGCTTCTCTGATGCACAAACAGAAACATTCCTAGGTATGAAAGGAATCCTTTGATTTCTTCATAACCATGTCTCCTTTTTTTTGCGGGGGGAGGGAGAGTAAAGAAAGCAAATAGAAGACACCAGCAGTACCCAGGGGTCGCTACCAGCAGTGTGATATGAAATTATGTGCTAAAAATCATTAAACTGGGACATTCTCATGCAACACAAGTTCCTTAACTTTTGGACTTTCTCCTGCCAGGAATCCTCTCTTTCAAAAATTCCATGTTGAAATTGAATTCCCATCTATATTAGTCTGTCTTAGTAAAACAATATTAAAGTAAAAAGACCAAAACATTTTATTCTTTTTTAGTGAGAAAAACAATAATCTTTTGAATTTATAGAGATACTGATGACACACAAAACTTTCTTTTAGTTAAAGAACAGGGGCTGGAGCTTATTAGTACAGTGGGTACAGCATTTGCCTTTCTACGGCCAACCCAAGTTCTGTCCCTATCATTCTTTATGGTTCTTTGAACACCATGAGGAATAATTCCTAAGTGCAGAGCCAGGAGCATCATCAGTTATGCCTCTCCCCGCACTCCCCCCCCCCCCCACAAAAAAAGAAAATATAACAAACCAGTGTAAGATGAAATCTATGAAGTCATTTAAAACATCTCTGAGCATGGTTTCTTTCTTTAAAGGCCTAAAATCTGAGGGGTGGTGATATTAATATATCACTATACATCACTAAGTAATGCAGAGAACTTTGCAAGGAATCACCATACTTCTAATCTACTCAAGGTACAGGCGCATTTAGAAGCTCCCAAAAAGCACCAGCCCAAAACTGGTAATAATGATTTCTAAAATCATCTATCTCACTGCCATTACACTACTATAAGAAAAATTGCTTACGGCTTGAATGATAGTATAGCAGATAGGGCATTAGACTTTATAGGAAGTGGATCCAAGTTTGATCTTCTGCACCTTACATGGTTCCCAATTACCTCCAGGCGTAACCTCAGAGAGCAGAAGCAGAAGTAACCCCTGCATACCACCAATGTGGCTCAAAATCCAGAAGAAAAATGAAAAGAAAATTTTTCAAACATAGTAACCTAGATTTCCAATATTTCTCTTGTATTTCTAGAATTTGAATCAGATTTCTGCCACCATCACAACAAGATTATGAAGTTCATTAAGGACCACAATGTCATTTCTCATTCATTTTCAGCTGCATTTGATACATGGTTTATTCTTTATATTAAAAAATTATATTTAAATATAATAAAATAAATTTATTTCCAAGCTGATTTTCTTTTCTTTTATTGTTAGTTTGTTTTGAACCATATCTGGCAGACTTCGAGCCCACTCTGCACAGTGATTAGGGGACCATATGGTGCTGAGGAAAATATTCAGAGCCTTCCACATGCAAACTTGTCCTCCAGCCCACTGAACTATCTTTCAGGATCCCAACCTGCCTTTTTTATTTGTTTCTTCTCCATTACCAATTAATAACACTATTTTTCTTATGGTCCTCCATATTTGAACACTGTATACTGTACTGGTTCCAGGACTTGCTTCACTTTATCTATTGCCTGAGTATTCATTTTTCACTGTATCTGCATATTAGAATCACGTGGGAGAACTTTAGAAGGATTTTGATGTCTTAGCCCCATTTCTTATAAATGAATCTGGGTCTCTGGGGCCAAGTATTTTACTTTCTACTTCCTTTATGCAGAAGTTATGGTTGAGAATCTCAATCTATATATTTTCTTCCAAAGAATTCTGTATCCCAACAACTTACAAAATAATCTCAAGGATAAAGACCTTTCCTTTAAGCTCCTGAACTTCTCTGATAAAACAATTTAGGTCTTATCATTACTTGATTAGATAAAGGGAAACAAGTCCAAAATGTTTAAAACCAAAATTTCTGATCTTCCTCCAAGATTCTTATTCTCCAAATCTTCCCAACCAGATAATGGAAACACTGTACTTTCAGATATTACTTTTAGGTATTACTTTTAGATTACTTTTAGGTCTGTTTAAGGAATAAAGACCGACACTGGATATTTACCACAGCTTTCTCATACAAACTTTCTCACACAAACTTTCTCAACACAAATTTTAATGTCAGCTTCTATTAACTCATGTCTTTCATCTCAAACTGTATGCCTTGGTAAAACATATGCACAAATATTGTCTCAAATCTTCCACCACTGTCATCCTGATCCAACCTTGTCATTTTCCATCTGAATTCATGCAACTGCATAGCAGACCTCTACAGTTTGACCCTGTTAGTCTACTCTCAAACATAAAAGGCAGGACAATGCTGACAAAATGTAAATCAAATAATGGCAGACATCTGCTCAAATAAACCACTGACTTTCTAGTTCTTTTTTTTTTCAGATAAAAATCAATTACCAGAAACAAAAAGATAAAACAGGGGTTAAGGCATCTGCTTTGCATACAGCCAATCCCTGTTCAATCCTTAGCATCACATAAGGTTCACTGAACAAGCCATGAGCAGCAAAAAGGTATAGCCCAATACTCTCCTCCCTCTGGGGATGAGGTGGAACAACTAATGATCAGTTCTCCCTTTTCACTGTTCAGTCCTTAAAAAATTTGAAAGGTAATTAAGGTATTAAGTTGCTTCTAAGAAAACAGAAGTTAATGGGATTATGTCACCTTCTTTCTTCATAAAAACTTAAGAAGAATTGTAGCTGTGTTAAAATCCTGACCAGTCTGAATAAATAAAGACTAATAATCTACAAAGGATCCTTCTCCAAAAGGATAATGACCTTGTCTGAAACAATCTTTTCTTTTGCTAAATAACCTCCAAACCCCACCCTGTTTCTGATTATAGAAAACATAAAGTGTGTCTAATAACCCTTTATGTTAACCAGAGAAGACTCTGACTTTTTGTGTATTTTTTAAATCAATTTAATCTCCAAAGTAGATTGTTTTTCTTTTTTCAAAACAAAGAAGTTAGCTTGACTTATTTATTATCTTAACTATATTTATAAATTTTGAGGCCTTTCCTGGCTCTGCTCAGAACTTCCTCTTGGCTCTGTGATAAGGACTCATCTATCAGTGTTTAGGGAACTTAATCAGGCCAGCTTTGTATAAGGCAAGCCAATCACAATAACCCCTGTATTATCTCTTTGGTCCTAAATTCTTATGTCAATAATTAAAAGGGAATCATCTTTTCTAAGACTTTGGTTGAAGTAGCAATTCACTGAATAGCAATCTACATTAAAGCAAAATATTACATTAAATTTATATTAAAATTAACACACACCCCAGGGTAAAATTATTAAAGGAGCAGCCTTACTCATATTTCGTACATTCTAACTTTCCTTCCTCTTAGTTCTGGGCCACACCCAGTGGTCAGAATGAAAGAACCACATGGTGTCTGGGAGTTACACATGTAAAGAATTTGCTTTAAGCCTCTGATATATTTTCAGGACCCCACATTTGAACTGACTGATTAATAGTTTATTTTCTGATACTTATGCAAAATCTATAATTAAAGTCTATTAAGTGTTTTTTATGCCTACAAATGATCAACTGTTATCAATTTGTGGTAAAAAATGGGAGAAATATAGAATAAAGAAACATAAATGCTTCCCCTTTGAATGCAAATTAAAGCCTGAAATGAAGTAGAAGTAGAAAGTTGCGATCAGCTTTAATCATTTTAAAGGTTACATTTCTTCATACCAAGTCATTCCACAGAAGTTACTCATAAAGCCTCTGAGATGAATCAGCAAGTAATCTACACAGAGTAGTATCATCTTCTACATTAACAACTCAGCACACCCACATGGTTCAGTTTACTTAACTCTAGATTTACAATTTAAAAATCTATATGATGGCGTGTCAGGAAGATTGTCATCTTACTATCCTTTGATATTTACAAGCTTTCCTAGTGTCACTTGGATTTCAGCCCAAATTAAACCAAATATAAAACAAAACAGCCTCTCTAGATACATACCTAGTACTGTCAACATCAATGTACTTCTTCATACTCCACAACCCACATCATTCTGGATTCTCCATGAAAATGTCCTGAATATGCTGATCAAATCATCTAGTTGTTCCTAATCCAATAGTATGATTTCAATAATCATTCAACTGGACCTAGCCATAAAATTTATGACAAACATCTCTCTTTCTCATTCTTTCTTTTCCTGTCCTTCTAGATACCACCTCCCCAGCTTGTATTTTTCCCCCCTCCTATCTCTGTTACGGTTTCCTCTTCTCTTCATCCTCTGATTCTTCCTGGGATATCTTTTCAGTAGTCATAGTCCTCCCCTCCCCCCAAAAATATCTGACATCAGTGCTAGAGCAAAGTGTAAACTTCCCATGGGATTGTTTCCCAAACACTCAAGCTTAACCTACTAAATTGGCTAATCTCCAGTGTTCCCTGAGTCACTTTTCTATTAGCTTATTCCCTGAAATCTCCTTTCTCTTACAAAACTCATTCAGATTCATATTTCAAATATTCCCTCCATAAAAACAATATAAATTAGTATGCTTGGTTCTTTTTCTCAAGCTTCAGTTGGACAATTAAAAGAGCCCAGAGGTGGCATCTTCTTGTTTGAAATTGAACAGTTCTAAAAATAATTCATATAGTCTCTTTAATAAATGTTGCTGGGAAAGTTGAGCAAAAAAAAAAAAAAAGATTTCAGGGATAGAAGTTGCTTGTCTTGGACATGGCTGATCAGGTTTCATCCCTGGAAAACTTTCTATCCCCACAGGCAATGCCAGGAATAAGTTGAGCACTGCTGTATGTGTCCCAAAAAGCATATATATATATATACACATATATAATATATTCTTGGAGTTTATAAATATATAAACATATATATACATATATATATTATATATATATATAAACAACAAGAATTGGGGGCCAAAGGGATAGCACAGTTATTTGCCTTGCACACGGCCAACACAGAACAGACTCTAGTTCAAATCCCGGCATCCCATATGGTTCCCCGAGCCTGCCAGGAGCCACTTCTGAGCACAGAGCCAGGAATAACTCCTGAGTGCCACTGGGTTGTGACCCAAAAACAAAAAACAAGCAAACAAACAAAAACTCCAAGAATTCTATCTTATACCATGCACAACTGTCAATTCAATATGACATCAGTCCTCAAATTATTAAATTAGACCGAGGAAACAGGCAAAACTCTACAGGACTAGAATACAGAGGTAACTTTAATGATTCAATGCCCTGGCCAAGCAAACAGAAGCAAAAATAATCAGTAGATCAAAAAATTTTGGGGCGGTTTCTCTAATCTTTCAAGGAATGGGTGAAAGAAGGAGAAAAAAGAGGAGGAGGAGGCAAAGAAGGAGGTTCAGAAAAGGAGGAGGAAAAGGAGGTAGAGAAGGAAGAGGAAGAAAAGGAGGAAGAGGAAGAGGAGGAAAGAGGAGGAAGAGGAGGGAAAAGGAAGAGGAGGTGGAGGAGGAAGAGGAAAAGGAGGACAGTAGATCAAATTAAGAATCTTCTGAATGGCAAGAGAAATAACAATTCAAAATACAAAATATGAAGATACCCACAGACTAAGAAAAAATATTTGCATACCACCCAACTGATAATAGATCAATTTCCCAAATATATAAAGCACATGTAATATTTAGTAAGATAAAAACAGATAAAAAGATAAAAACAATTTTATCAGAAAATGGGGGAAATAGATGAAAAGAAACTTCTTCAGAAAGATATCTAGATGGCCAAAAGACATGAAATAATGCTCTGCATCACTAATCACCAGGAAATGCAGATCAAAACAAGATACCACCTCACAGTAATGTTACTGGAAGACAATACAAAGACTTAAAACCACCAGGGCTGGTGTGGATGTGGGAAGAAGAAAGCCTTATCATTCAATGGTGGAATGTCAACTAACTGGTTCAACCTTTTGGGAAAACAAAATGAACATTTTTTTCCCAAAAATTAAGAATTGAGGTTCCATATAACCCAGAAATCTCACTTCTGGGCATTGACCCAAGCACCCGAAAAGATTGCATTCCTATGTTCATTCTAGCACTGTTCACAATAGCCAAATCTGAGAAATATAAATGTCTAAGAACTGATGACAGAATAAAGAAACTATATACATAATAGAACATCATCCTTGTATTTTTAGTTCTAATAATGGTTCCATAATTCTAATTGGTTCTAATTTGTGGATGAAACTAGTGAAGTTAGTTAGGAGAGGGGCAAATAGAGAATGATTCATATGTGGAATATAAAGCAGAATAATAGGGGAATAGCAAAAGGGCAGAAACAACAAAATCTAAAATAAAGTTTAAGGGTTAGTGGGTAGGAGGACCCTGAGACAAGGGTGGAAGGAAAAGACACTATACTATGGCAGTGGATCTGGTGTTGGAATATTGTCAACATGATATATAATGCTACCATTGATAGTCTTATAAAGCTATGTATCACAGAAGCTGTAAGAATCATTTTTTTTTTGTTCTGTTTTTGGGACACACCAGGGAAATCCCATGGGTTACTCCTGTTCTGTGCTCAGAAATCTCTCCTGGAAGGCTTGGGGGACCATATGGAATGCCAATGATCTAACTCGGGTAGGCCACGTGCAAGACAAATGCCCTACCTGCTGTGCTATCACTCAAGCCCCTAAAATAAATTTTTTAATTAAAATTAAATCACAATTGACTTCAAACTATATTAAACTATTCCTCAGAATTTTCTTATTTCTGCAAATTTCTCAATTATATTATCAAATTGATGACATCCGTCTTAAGATGCCCTTTTTACTACCACTTCAATCCTATTTAGCTTTACTGAGGTTCAGCACCCTACATTTAATTCCAAAATCCTGAAGGAAACCTTCAGGCTCTTCATTACCTATAATAGTTGGGGTTGAAAAAACCCTTTAATTTTTGGAAACCAAGCTGTTATATTTACTCACTATTGAGTGACCTAGTAAAAACATCAATTGACCTTTTATATATTTATAATTTTTGGGGGGGTCATACCCGTCAGCACTCAAGGGTTACTCCTAGCTCTAGGCTCAGAAATCGCTCCTGGCAGGCTCGGGGGACCATATGGGATGCTGGGATTCGAACTACCGTCCTTCTGCATGCAAGGCAAATGCCTTACCTCCATGCTATCTCTCTGGCCCCTATAAATTTTTTTTAACTTTGGTATACTAGGATGATAATGTATTAAATTTCTCCTTTAAGCCTATAATACTAAAACTTGATTTCCAAATAGACTATTCACTTGTGTATCCCCACACCCCAAAGTTTCCTGGCTATTCTATCTGTATAGCCATTGTTTTATTTCCTCTCCACCCATCTCCTGAATGAATGCTAAGTTAATTTAATTTGTTAAAATAGCGATCTAAGACAGTTGGTCTATAAAACCAAAAACCAAATATGGAAGTGGTATTGTTACACAGATGACAGTAAGTATCTATTTTTTATGGTCTGAAAGCTGTCAGCTATTCTAAGATTTGAGCTCCTATTTTGCAGTATCTCTATTTTGAATGTTAAATACATATTAAAATTTTTCTAAAATCTTTGTTCACAATAAAAAAGGCTGGATAGGAAAATAACTTATTATAGCTAATAAAAATATATCAGGGCCGGAGAGATAGCATGGAGATAAGGCATTTGCCTTGCATGCAGAGGACGATGGTTCAAATCCTGACATCCCATATGTTCCCCTGAGCCTGCCAGGTGCGATTTCTGAGCATAGAACTAGGAGTAACCCCTGAGCGCTGCTGGGTATGACCTAAACACCAAAAAAAAAAAAAAACCCAAAAAAAACAAAACAAAACAAAACAAACAAAAACAAACAAGCAAAAAATATACATTGTGAACCTGTGATTTTTTTTAACCATAAGGAAAATACATATTTACTTTGGGACCTAAAGAAACATTATTATAAAAAATTCAGAGAAATCACTGTTATAATGCTAATCAAATACTTCAAGTAAATAAAAGGAAATTACTTTTAAATATCAGATGAATCTTATTTTGGCAAGATCCAAATTTAACCATGCCTGCTCTCTTTTCTCATGTACATAACTCCCCAAATGTATTATTATTGCTCCATTTAGTTTGTTGGGTGACCAGTTAAAATTATTCAAGTCCTGTATTCCTATGAATTGAAAAATACTGTGGCAGAATTAGACTTCTAAACCTTTCCCCCACACACACACAATTCCTCTGACACAAAATGGAAGACACATTGCCTAAAAAGAAAAACAAAAAAAGAAGGCAAAACAAATAATATCCAGGCAAATTATGTAATTTGAAGAATACAGTGTCTTAAATTGCCAGTCATAGAAAATTTGTTTCCAAAAATTCAGATTAATACACTATGGTCATATCATGAATTCCTGTTACTACAGTTCCTAAAATACTAACAGTCTATGTTTTATTGAAAATATTTTCCCCCAGGAAAATAAAGATAAGATTCTATATAATCATTATAAACAGGATAAATAATATATTTCCTATTTTACCTATATAACTTATTCTCTTGGTTATAGGAATTGAGACTGTGAGTGTAGTTGATTGAAAGAAGATGTATGGAAGCAGGCTTCTGAGTTTTGTCTTTGTGAGGTTTCATTTTCTATTTCCGTTAGCTCAAGTATGTGTACTCCCTTTTATTTTCCATATTATACTCCTTAAAGATTTCATTACTGAGGTTCCAACCACATTGATTACAGAATGTTAAAAAACAAGTACTTATATCTCTGAAGTGTACTCTTTACTTGCTTTATAATTTACAAAACCCTTAATACAAGTCAAGCTGTGTGTATTGTGCTGGACATTAAACTATAAATGAATTGTCATTAATTAGATGGCACTTTTGTGTAAAGAAAATAAAAGTAATAACTGGTAAATTCCATTATCAGCTTGTATGGAGAGGGGATTGTGGTGACCCAAACAAGAGGCAAACATCTCCAATGGGTATCAAGTCTAATGTTTAAGTTCTTAAAAAAAAAAAAATGCAGGGCCAGAGTAATAGTGCAGTGGTAGAGCATTTGCTTGTTTCAATCACTAGCATTCTATATGATCTCCTCTCTAAGCATAGAGCCAGGAGTAACTCCTGAGCAAGCAGGTGTAGCCCCAAAACAAAACAAACAAATAAATGTAGAGGTAAGGTAGGCAAAGGGATGAGAACATTCCAGGTTGAAGGGAAAGAAGAAATAAAAGCACTCATCTGTCTCTTAAGCAGGTGCAGTGTCTACTAAATATTGCAATAAATAAAAATTTCATTTTCTAATGAATAGCTCAGATTGCAGACAAAAAGGAGGGAAGTAGTAAGGTTAAGATATTTTTACCATTCAGATAGTCATTTTTAAGGAAGAAGGTGACTAAACATATATGAATCATCTAGTGAGTTTTTCAAACTTCCTGTTGAATCATACCACATCCCTTTTGAAGCAATCCACCCCATTCAAGTTCTATCTTAGCATCATAGCTGTACCCTCATTGATGGTATAACACCCTGTCCCTCCAATATGTTGCAAAATAAAATTGTTACATACTAGTGCAAGGGGTATCAAACAAAAGGGGAGCAAGCAATCTTAAAAATAAGTGATAAAGATCACAAAGGCCTAAAGCCAAGGAAAAAGTTTAATAAAAAAAAAAATGAAAGAACCAGTAAAGCCAGGGGCCAGAGAGATAGCAAAGCGGTAAGGCTTTTGCCTTAGATGCAGAAGGACGGTGGTTCAAATATCGGCATCCCATATGGTCCTCCGAGCCTGCCAAAAGCGATTTCTGAGCATAGAGCCAGGAGTAACTCCTGAGCGCTGCCCAGTGTGACCCAAAAACCAAAAAAAAAAAAAAAAAAGAACCAAAAAGCCAGAGATCAGAGTTGAAGTCTACCCATAAGCTCAATGGCTTTCCAGAGAGCTTGTTAGCAAACAACATGTGTAATACAAATTTTTCATTATATGTATAGATGTAGTTCATTACTAATATACAAAAAGACTGCAAAGGGAATCCAAGGTGCCTACAAGATATACTAGTATTTATTATAGGTAACATGCCCTGGTTTTACATAACAGCAGACATGAAGTTTTTGTATTATAGAGAGAAAGCAAAATATAATTTTTAAAAATAATATGTTAGGTAGGGACGGAGCAATAGCACAGCAGTAGGGCATTTGCCTTGCATGTGGCTGACCCAGCATGGGCCTGGGTTTGATCCCCAGCATCCATACACTCAGTCTCCCAGCCAGGAGTGATTTCTGAGTGCAGAGCCAGGAGTAACACCTGAGCATCACCAGGTGTAATCCAAAACCCCAAAAAATAAATAAGTAATGTATGTTAGGTATAAAATTATATCCTTCCTTGAAGTCATATGAATCTAAACAATACTACTTTGGAAGAACTAGATATTTCAGACTGCTTATGGACTTGTTCTTTCTCATCTTTCCAGTCACATGTCTCCTATTTAAAGTATAGATTAATTCAGAAGACTCCATTAGCATTATGAATGCCTCGTAATACTCCATAATTTCACCTTCTTTTTCAAATCTCCATCCAAAATCAACTTTTTCCAAGAACCCCACATTCTTGTTCATTCAATAATGATAAGATCCTTATTCATGAACACATGTCAACTCTTTCAACTGGGTCAGGTTGGATTATAACTAAAGGTACTATCATCACATTTCCTTTTCACAACAATCCAATGAAATAGGCACTGATATCATTTTGTAAATAAAACAAAGTCATAAAAAGATGAAGAAATCTACCCAATGAAATGAGAACTGGTAACATCAATATCTGAACCCAAACTGGTTTTAAAGTTCATATTCTAATCATTTGTCCAATGGCACTGCTTCATTGTGATAAAAAACAACTAAGGCTGATCCTAGAAACTGCAATGTATATAACCTTGCAGTTATATACTGAACATTTATGCTCAATAAAATGCTTGGGCTAGATATGTATTTCCTTAGAAAGATGATATATATATATATATACTATTACATGAGAAATAAATTAAATGTCAAATATTTCTGTAAAGTATAAAATCTCCTCTAAAAATATCTGTTGAAATTTAACTTTTACAAAAATACATAATTCTAACTATTACAACTAAAATGTGCTAGGATTTACTAATTCTATGACAGAAAATCGATTTATAAGAACCCTTGGCAATTTGAATATTATATGATATTAAATTATACTAGAATTATTTTAGAGGTTAAGAATCTTAAGCATTTAGGCTTAAAACTGTCTCCCTCAGTGTTACAATCAGAAAAAGTATGTACGAAAATACCTAATTATACAAAAGACATAAAAATATATACTAATTTTAAAATGTTTAAGTAACATGTACAATATTGTCCATATCTTTTTTTCTTCATCACATAGAAAAACTTTGCAAGAACATTGAAAATGATTTAAGTACACATTTTCTTTTCCAGTGCTACTGGTAAGACAGGATAAAGTAGCTTGGAATAAAATATTCAGGTTAAAGAGATAATGCAGAAAATATAGTGCTTGCCTTGGAAATGGCCACCCCTAGGTCTATCCTTTACAACTCAAATGGTTCTCCAGAGTCCCACAAGTAGTAACCCCTTAATAAAAAAAAGGCAAGATTAAGCTATGAGCATAGTCAGGTAGCCCATAGACAACAATAAAACAAAGATAACACTATCACTTATTAACATGTAGGACACTTTATGAAGCTTTTATACTTTGAACCCAAGTAAATTTAGAAATAAAAAACAACTAACTTAAACCAAGTCAATTAGGTGTTCAAAATTTTATCATCTAAAAGTTGGAGGGGGGGGTAAAACCAGAGACTAGGTGTTAACATGTTTTCAAATTTTAATGCAGAGCCAGGAGTGTATATTGCTTAGTAGGAGAGCACATATTTCACATGGATGAAATCCTGGATTCAGTGCCCTCAACAACAAAATCTTAGAACCCAATTCTAAAAAAAAAAAAAAAAAAAAACAGAAAAACACCAAAAACTAAAGCTTGAAGATACCCACTTTTAAGAAAAATTTAATTAAGACAATGGGATTATCATATAGCTAAAGCAGTTATTATAAAATTATACATAATTGATCAAATTTCACAGCCTAACAGCAAATTTCTGTTTAGAATAATAGATAACACAGTGATCTTCGATTATGTTCCATACTCCTCACTCTTCCAATTCAAACACGAATACCATTTATCATAGAGAGAGGATTAAATAATTTCCTTTACCATTTCTGAGGTCTAATTTATGTATTGCATGGTTTATGTACCAGTGAGGAAAAGGTGGGAGGAAAGTGGAACTGGGGAGAAAAGACAAAGAACAGGATTTGTTTAGTATTGTTTTTACTCTTCTTTCATCTATTATTTAACAAATTATGTTCTACTACAAATATATTAAGACATGATTAAGAATAAGAAAATAATGAGGAAAACATACAAGCTATTTCAAGTTGAGTTGATAAGACATATGTAACCATCCATTATAGAAGGTAAATATCATATGGAAAATAAGAGGTTAGGGAAAAAAGAACTAAATGGGAATGTATAAAACAAGTAGATTTCAATTGCATTCAATTATTTCACCCAATCATCTAGAGGAAAAGACCCTCTAAAGGAAATTGCATTGCCTTCCCTACGTTGTCCTTGGAGAGCCAGTTTAGTTAACAGCCTACCCCTTTTTCAGAGATGACCATGCAACTTACATGTCAAACTCATTTTCAAGTGTCAGTCATGTCCTTTTCAATCTAATTAGTTTGGAAAGTAGTGTCACTGACCTGGAACTATGCAAACGTTTATTATCATATCATTTGTATCATATCATTTGATCAACCTGACACTTTACCTCAGTGGAGTTAGAGACACCTATCTCCAAAATGCAATATCCTTTATCCCACTCATCACTCCAACTCTCAATACAATTTTATATTTACAACTCAATTTATCTCTATGAATAGGCATGACCATCTTCAAAGAAGCAATCAAAGAATTCCCCTTATTTAAGATTTAATGGATAAATACATTCACATGCATTTCAGATAAAATCAGATTTGAGGATTTGGTGGAGGTGTCGAACCTCATCTGGCATTGCTTGGAGGCTACTACAGGCCTGGTGCTCCAAAGGTCACTTCCAGTGGTGTTCATGGGAGTATGCAATGTCAAGGACTGAATACGGGACTGCAGCAGCAAAATATACAGTCCACCTGATTCGATGTTAATATGTACCTAACATACTACTGTGAAAGATATGTAAGCCAATATTGTCCAAAAAATTATGTATATAAAAAATATACAGTCCAGCCCACTGACCATCTCAGGGATGGATACAGATCTGAGATTTTTGTTTATTTGTATTTTTATTTTTTTAATTTAATCACCATAAGGTTTAGATTTATAAAGTTGTTGATGGTTGAGTTAGAGCTAAGATTTTTGATGTCCAGAAAAGGTGAACAAAGGGAGAAAGAACAGGAGTACTATAATATGCTTGGAGAAATTTCAGACATCATTTATAGAGAAGGATAAATCTTTTTAAATAATTAACCACTTTTCTTAAGGGGGGAGACTTAGGGACCATATCCAGTGGTGTTCAAAGCTTATCTCTGGTTCTACATTCGGGATCACCACTAGTGGTCTCAAGGAAGCATATGGGTTGCCAGGGATAGAAACTAGGTCAGCTTAATGCAAGGCAATTGCCCTACCTATATTATCAATTTGGGCCTGCATGATGCTTTTATAAAAGGAGACTACAGGTTATAAACCCATTATCGTCATATACATTTATATTATAATGAAAGAGAAAAACTTCTCAGGTTTTTCATCTCAGAAAGGAGGCCAGATGGGGCTGAAATAAAAGATAAGTAAAACAGAGGTTGAGAAACAGCCTCTGGCTTCCAGTGGAGGAGCTCTGAAGGCATGAGTCGAGTGAGCAGGGCACCTATTAGCACCTCTGATGGGAAGCACCTGCTTGGTTAAGAAACAGAGATTTCCTATTCCTTTCTCTGAGAAGAATATAAAAATTCCAAATTTTTTTCTTGTATCTATTTTGCATCCTTAAAAACTGATTTGATCAAGGCTCCGGCCTTTTTCATTGAACCTTGGGACACAGGTTACTTTATTTTACCACATATTTCCACATTTTCCTATAAAACTAAGAGGAACAAAATAAAGAAAGGCTGGGTGCTAGGGGCCAAATAGTCTCAGTTGCATTGGTGAAGAAATAAATAAGGACAGAACTAAATATCCAAGCCAAATTCAGTGATGATAGAATCAAGGGACGTAAACTTTAACAATCTAAAAGTCAAAGGGTCTGTTACAGTGGCAGGCCAGGGGCAATGAGTGGTGGGACCATTGGTAGAGGGAAATTGACACCACCACTGGTGGTGGGAAGAGCCCTGACTCATTTCACATCTGAAATTCAACTATGAAGGATTCAGTAGATCATAGTTGTTTCAATAACATAAAATTTTTAAAAAATGCTATATAAAACTGATTTAAAAAAACACAAATAGGTCATTTTATCTTTAGCTAAAATGCAAAATTAAAGATTGAATCAACAGCAGAAAATAATTTCATGTCACCAAAATACTTGTGTTGTATCTTTAAATGCAATATCTAAAAAAATGGTAGAGGAATACTATTTACAAGATGACTGTTAGATCTAAAAGTGGAACATCAATCAGCAATGTTTCCTTTTCCTTCCTCACAAGCCTATGCTTTCCTTTGGGGAAGTTAAGTTACATTTGACCAAATATTTTGTTTGCTAAAGGATAAGCAAGACTCTTCACTTATGTTTGTTTGGTCAATTATTAATGAATCTGATTATACATCTGGTCAAATAAAACATGCCTATATCTCAAAATTACCTTCAGGTGAAGAGCCTGTCTTCTGGGAAAAGACAGCATTTACTTTACTCTTCTTAGTGATATTGTTGTTTACAGACAAGCTGGACTGAATTTTTCTATGCATTTTTTGAGAAACAGGTGCAGAAAGTCTTCGGTTATCTGAAGTTACCGGCTTGGCCCCATGGTGAATTCCATTTCCATTGCTCAGACTTGTTCGGCCATTCTTTATCTTGCTTGTTTCCTCCTCACTGTGTTCCAGTGCTGAAGTCTGAAGCTGAGGCAAACGCTGAGGTTGAGCTACATTTAAAAAAAAAAAAAAGTTCATCTGTTAAGAAATTCAGGTTTAAACTACATTTAGTCACAAACATTTTTAGAATTTTACCCCTAAGATTCAAATTCTAAAAGGAAAAGGAAATAAAGGAAATTACTAAATAAACTTTAAGAAAAAGGCATGATTACTAAGGAGAAAACTGAGACTAGAGGTTAACAAAGGTTACTTTACAGAGAAACATAAAAAGAGCAGCAAAAGGGTATTTTGAATTTATTTTAATTAAAGTTGAAAATCTGAGGCCAATAGTTGTTCAGTGGATAGGGTCCTTATTTTCCATGTAAATGTATATATATATATATATATATATACACATACATATAAATACACACACACACACACACACACACACACACACACACACACACACACACACACACACACACACACACACACACGATCCTGAGAGATCCTTGAGAAAAAAGGCAAAAAAAATGCCCTGAGCATGTGGGAATGCCTAAAATCCAAAGAAAAATAAGAAAATAAACAAAGTTTAAATCTGAAAAAGTAACCCAATAGTTGTTCAAAAACTGATTCAGGTCATCTTTGGGGAGCTACAGACACAGTAGTCACAGTAGTAATCATTTTAGTAGCTCTGACTTAAAAAAAAAAAAAAACTTTTCAATAACCTTAAAAAGAAAAGGAAAGAACAACAAATTCAAAGCATCAAAGTTGAATATAGAAAAACAAAGTTGGTTGGAAAGGGGGGTGCCTATTAATTTCATTTAAAGTTCTAAAATAATGGGCTTTATGTTTACTGCTTAAGTTGATTTAATAAATCATTTACTTCATGTTAAAATCAGATCAGTATTCTAACAAAAAATACTTCAACCACAATTAAATGCAAATATATTAAAAGTACTCCAATAAAGTCAGAACCATAGGAAAAAAAATGATGCCCACCTTCATCCCTTTTATACATCACAGTGGAAAATCTGGGGAAGTGGGAAGAGAAGGAGAAAAAAAAAAAACAGATTTATCCTGAAAGAAAGGAAAGTTTTAGATAAGTGTATCTGATTTGAATGGTCAAGGGAAAAGCTAAGAAATTTATAAAGATTTATATAGATTCAAACAATTATAATTAAAGTTGTTAACCAGAGAGGTAGTACAAGGATTAAGGCTCTTGCCTTGCAGGTGGCCTGGATTTAATCTCCAGCACCACATATGGTTCCCTGAGAATCCCCAGACTTGATCCCTGAGCACAGAGCCAGGAGTAAGCCTTGAGCAAAGTCTTATGTGACCCAAAATAAAAAGCATAGCTCTATATGCCAACAGTAACTAATTATTAGTTACTAATTAGTTACAATACTAATTACAACAGCACCTAATTAAAAATAGGCAAGAATAATTAGCTCTCCACAGTAAGAGAAATAAAACCCTTTGTGTTTATAGGAATGAAATTAGACAATTGGACAGAAATTATATGTCAGAAATTATAAAGCATTAATGAAAGACACAGAAAAAAACCCTAATAAATGCAGAAATGACTTTGTTAATTTTGATATGTTCATTTTCCATAACTTATTTATTTTGTATAAATCTCATAAAATTCTAACAGGTTTATTTATGGATATTATCAAGGCAATCCAAAAATGTATAAGAAAAACTATTCAAGAATCATCAACAAAATATTTAGGGAGAAGAAAAAAGAGCTATGAAATTTTAATTACTGGATATTTATATAAAATATTTTTAGAAATAACAAAATTGGGAAGCTGTATAGTTTAGAAGTGCAGGAAAAGGATTTTGTTTTCAATACTAAGAATGCTTCAATTTAGGAAAAGCAATCTATGCAAAGAATTAATAATTTTACATGAATCTAAAAGTGTCTAAAAGATATTAATTAATGATTATGATCTGGGGAATAGCTACAGCTTGATGATATATTTTTTACAAAGAACAGAGATTGCATTTGAGTAAGTTAAGTCTTATGCAAACTTGGTTTACTTATGTCATGTTCACACATACTATGTAGCTTGAAGAAAATCATCTTAAAATATCAAAATAATCTATGCATGAAAGCACATACTTCAAGAAAAAAAGACACATTCATTTTATCTCTTAACAAAAGCACATTTACACTGTCAATTAACATTAACATCTAATACCTAATTTATAAAATATATCAAGTCCTTTAGACAAAAAATATTTTAAAAATATTGAGAATACCACAAATTGTAAACAATGTAACTAAATGCTTTTTCTCACTTCTACAGAAAAATATTATTACTGTTTAGCAGCTATTTATTGCTTTCTCATAACTAAAGTCAACAATCAAGGCACGTACAAAAGTAAATTTATTTCTTACAGGTGTACAATCATTTGATCAGAGTAGAATTTGCTATTTCCCTAACTTCTTGTATCAACTAGAATGACATCCTAATGACTGCTATGAAAAATAAAGCTACTTATGCATTATGTATTTGAAGGGATGCCAACAAAGACAGTTAAACCTAATTTGGTGGGATATTTTTTCAGAGCACTTTCCTATAATCTCACTGCCCCCCCAATGGAATATTTTGGGCCACAATTTTCTCTGAAAATAATGATTCCAGCAACCCGAGTGCTTGGTTAAGTTGAAATCCACTATGCTGAGAAGATTGATCAATTAAAACTGTCTTGTCTAAGTCCATAATCCAAAATACATTTAAAACTGCCATGTAATGAGCATCTTTAATAAATAAAATAAAGGCTAAGGAAGACAACTGTGTCTTGCCATCAAGTTTAAAATTGACATATCTGATTACAGTCTACTTAATTAACATGATGATGTGCAAGTTACTGGGTATGTCTGGAGTGATATTAAAACACATTCCTTAATAATTTACTTACATTTCAATCTTCAAAATAATACCCAATATCTAATTCTGTTGACAGATAAAAGATTATTCTTTCATTTATATTTCACTGTCACCTAATATTTATAATTTGTATGATTATAATATGTATAATTTGTATGATAGTCAGATATTACCCTTTCCCTTTAAGTAATTATTCTTATGATTTTGTCATACATGCATTATATGAATAAAAAATGAAATAGGCATTAGCTACATAAGCAGCATATATATCAATATCTGTATCAGTTATAAAATACATTAAACTATCAACAATTTTTCATGGGTATCATTTAAATCCTATAATAAAATTACAAGTAGAACCAAATCAAATCATGGTACTTTTTCCTAAAAACAAAAAAAAAATGTGAACTGGTTAAACCATAATAACTTATATTTTCATTATTGTGTATGACTTTAAAAAAAAAACAGCACTAACATGGGAACGGCACAATGCTTCTTAAAACACAAGTGATGTCTAGGGACCCTCACTCTCCCTTTAATGATCCGCTGCTCTCATTCAGCTGTCTTTCTTTTTTCAAATCTTTACATATGTGACAGCTCTCAAAAGTAGACCATAGACCATCTGGCATTTTCAGAGGTGTAACTTGTGCAAATTCAGCTCTATTGGGAGCACACTGTTATCTTCTGCCTGCGTTATAAAGGGACAATAGAATGTAGAACTTATGAGTTGTTTTGAATAATTCATTTTTTTGCCTGTATATTCAAGAAATTTTTTACAAACTCTGCATTTTGTACTACATAATCACATGCGTTAAAGGTACAAAGAAACTTTTTGACACCTCTTTTCTACAGAAAGCTGGCATTTTGTTTGATATGTGAACATTCAGCATCTGTTTTATCATTCTAAACAGGATGGGTGCTTCTACAAAAGACCCCATTTTAAACTTAGTCTATATAAGCCCCCAAAAAACCTTGATATTTGATAACAAATTCAATCAACATCAAAATTTCGTATACCAGTTCTATGAATGTTCAGCGTCTTTAAATCTAACATCAGTCAATCGCTTATCATATGTACAAAAATTTTAATATCATTGTTCATACTACAGAATGATTATAATTAATATCCACATGAGTAGTTATATGTATCAAGAAATGCTGTGTTTCCTACATTCAAATGTTTTCAATCAGAAAGAAAACCAACAGAATTAGATCTAGGAATTTTCAATAATAGTAAACATGGGAGTAATGAGTCAATTGTACAAACTTCTTTTGGATACTTTTTAAGCCTGGATGATATTTTACAGAGAAAATTTATTATTTTGTATAAATTTTATTAGTAGCATCTGAAAGAATACATCCAAAGCAAAAACCTATAGTGGAGTTTAAAAATTCAACTTCATGGAGCTGGAGCAATAGCACAGGGTTAGGGCGTTTGCCTTGCCCGAGGCAGATCCAGGACAGACCTGGTTCGATCCCCAGCATCCCATATTGTCCCCCTAGTGAGGAGTGATTTCTGAGCACATAGCCAGAAAAAACCCCTGAGCGTCAAGGGGTGTGGCCCCCAAAAAGAAATAATTCTTCTACATAATGCAAATGTTTGTTAATATTAATAAATAATAATATGTCATTCAGTTGTATAGAAAAAAAGAACTCCTTTTCTGCTGTTCTAATGTCAGGAGACAATTACATAACTCCATTGGACTATTATTCCATGACTAAGAGGCTATCAGGTGGGCAACCAGCCATCCTAGTGTGTTCAGGAATGAAGGAGAATATTGAAAAGTAAATCTCAAAATGTTCAAGTCACAAAAATCCTAGATATACTGAGACATGTTGGTAATGTGATTTGTTTTGTTATTTTTGTTTTAGGGCCACATTCAGCAGTGCTCAGAGGTGACTCTGGGTTCTTTGCAAAAGATGATTCTTGGGGCTGGTGTTGCTTAGTCAAATATAAAGTGAGTACCTTAACCCATATACCATCTCTCTGGCCTTGGTTACTAAAATGTTCTGAAAAAAAAAGAAAAAAAAAAGAATCTTTATGATAGCCTGTCCAAATGTAGCCTTTCTGTGGTATTTATCTTTATCTTCAAACAAATAATAAATTTAAACTTACTTGTACACTTATCAGCTATTACATATTATAGTTTCAGACTAACTTAACTGAATAACATCAGGCTACCACTCAAACATTTGATAACAGAATATTTTCATTTTATTTATTTATTTAATATTTTCATTTTAAATTAGAAGATTTTATGCTTATAGGTTCTCTTTATATAACAAATACATTTATGTGCATTTACACACTACAGACAATTGTCTAAACAATATATTTTGCATAACAGAAAAAGTCATAGAAATGTAGTACAAATATACCAAAGCTGAAAGGAATGATTTCCAAAGAATCTCTTTTCACATTGAACTTTTATTTATTTATGTATTTATTTATGTATTTATTTATGGTTTGGGGGCCACATCTGGTGTGCTTGGGTGTTACTCCAAACTCTACACTCAGAAATCGCTCCTGGCAGACTCAGTGGACCATACGGGATACCTGGAATCGAATCTGTGTCCTTCCCAGGTTGGCCATGTGCGAGGCAAATACCCTACCGCTGTGCTATGTCTCCAGCCCCTCACACTGAGCTTTTTTTGGGGGGTGGGGTGGAGGCTACAATTGGCAGCACTTAAGAGTTACTCCTGTCTCTGTGCTCAGAAATTGCTCCTGGCAGGCTCAGGGGATTATATGTGTTGGTAACCTTGATCCTGGGTAAGCAGCTTGCAAGGCAAATGCCCTATCACTGTACTACCACTCTGGCTCCCACGCTGAATTTTTTAAAGAATAACTTTATAAGTTATTCATTCAGACTCTTCTGAAGAATCATTCCTAAGTTTTCTAACAAATAATGGAAAAATTTAGGACACCAAAAAAATCTGTCAATTTTAAAGAACTCTTGAAGACACTGAATTAAACTAGTAGGTCAGTTTAAAAAGTACCTTATTATGTGTATGTATTTGTGTTTGTTTTTGAAAGGGTACTATAGAAACCTTTGAAAAATAATCACTGCTACTAATTTAATTTCAACAAATAGAAATTTCCCTTAGAATTCTCAAAACAATAAGAAAATATTATATTACATGGCATTATATTATATTTATTATTCATTATTATTTATTATGTATTATAAATTTATTATAAATTTCAGGAAATTACTACTAAACTACAATTTTGAGATTATTATTTAAACATTTAAAAAATGCTAGACCTTGTTTGTGTTCAGTCTAAAGTTTTTGGGTGTTTTTTATAAGTGACAACTTCATAAGCAACTCCTATCACCTTAGAATTTTGGGATACATGTGAGGTATATGTATTTTCCATCTGGAGTTAAATAATATTTTGACTTATTACAGTAAATGTTAAAATTCTACACTTAATCTATGTACTTATATACTTGGGGTCACATAAAAAGTTGAATTAAAAGATGTCATGAGTACAAAGTTTAAAAAGATCAGGGCCGGGAGAGATAGCACAGTGGTAAGGCATTTTGCCTTGCATGCTGTCAACCCAGGATTGACCCTGCTCAAGTCCTGGCATCCCAAATGGTCCCCCAAGCTTTCCAGAAGCGATTTCTGAACACAGAGCCAAGAGTAACCCCTGAGCACCACCGAGTGTGGCCCAAATAAATAAATAAATAAACTGCAGAAAAAAAAGATCTGAATAGTGTGATAGGACATATTTAAGCATCATCTTTTAAAGCAATATTTGAAATATATTTAAAAATATGTGATGTAACTGCATTAAACATCTACAAACATTTCATATTATACAATGGTAAAAACAAGTAAAAGCTAAGAAAAGAATACAGCCAAAGGCCCAAACATTTGAAATTTCAAAATTTGCACAGAGACTCTACATACACACTAATTATAGCATGCAAGTACCACAAAGCATGTAAGAAAACTTTACCACCTACAGTAAAGCTAGTGGCCGGAAAACCATTAAATTGAGAGTAAAGAAGATAATAAGAGTCCAGAGTTCAAAACTAAAAGAGGCAAGTACCAGAAAATGAAGTCCTCACCACCATCTTCTTAAAAAAAAAAAGGAAAGAAAAAAACACACAAAATAGAATATAATACTTCTAAGCAACAAAGATGCTCAAAAAAAATCTTTGGTCTAGCAAATAACTTGAAACTAGTCCACTATGAAATAATCCATGCATCTAAATCCTTGCAACTAAAAGAAAACAAACAATAACAAAAAAAAGACTATCTTGCACAAGATTCTGCCTAAAGCCCATCTCAGAGAAGGCCATGCAAGATGACAGCAAGAAAACATTCCTTAGTAGATAACCCCCAGGTAAGCGTGGTCACAAATCACAGACCTTAGCCAAGGTAAAGGGAAGAAACAGTTTTAAAAAAACATAGGGTCTAAAGCAATTCCATAGGGCCTTTGGGCATTTGCCTAGCATGTGGCCAACCTGGGAAGGACCTGGGTTCAATTCTCGGCATCCCATATGGTTCCCGAGTCTTCCAGGAGTGCTTTCTGAGCTCAAAGCCAGGGGAAACCCCTGAGCACTGCCAGATGTGGTCTAAAAACTAAATAATAATAATAGTAAAATAAATATCATGATTGACCATATCACCTTCTGTTCTAAATCGAACCAGGTGAATAGGTCTTAAGTTGACCAGCACTGTATGTGTTTCTACTGCAGTCACGCTAAACTTCATTACACAACAAGACATAAATTGCAAATTCAAGTGAAGTTACATCCAAATTTGATTGGTCTGACATATAATTATTTCACAGGATAAGGAAACAACAGAGAACAGAGAACAATGAAATGACCTCTGACTCTAGATAGTGATACATCATCTGGATATGCCTTTGACTTGTCTCTAGTTAAGAAGAAGCAAAATGTATCTATATTAATGGGAAGAATAATGAGATTTAATTATAAAGAAACATTATGGAATTATACATACAGGAACTATTTTTTAATAGTACACATGTAATCATGTACTATTGGCCAAGAATTGGACTGTAATAGAGACCTACTTTTGGCTCAACCAACATCAACTCCTTGTTTACAGTTATATTAATGAGAAATGAACCGAAATGTACTTACAAAAGCATTTTTGAAAAAAAATGGAAACATATTTTTAGTTACATGCATTTTGTACACAAAATTTGACAACTGGGCATTTGCTGACTTGCTTTTTAGATTATACAGCTAGTACCTTAAGGACAAGATTCCGTTTTCTTAGCATTCCATCAACCTTATCAGACACATGCATGCTGACAAAGAGTCTTGTACAATGTTCAGCACCCAGTGGACACCCAGTGAAAATTAACTGATGATGATGAATTATACTAGCTTTTAAGCTGTCACTTGATCCCAGTATAAAACAACCTTTCTGAATAAATCAAGCAACAGTTTGGTATTCAAAACCATTATAAACTTCATCCTTCACCTTCATGAGTCTAGGGAATTGCTGTAAAAGCATAATATGAGGATGGTGGAACTGTAGCAAGGATTCAAGAAATTTTCTGTTATAACAAGGGAATTAAAGATTCAGTTACAGATATCATACTATATGTAGAGAAATGATTCAAAAAATACTTAAATGACTTTTTTTTGAAAACAGCAGTAGATACTCTGTACCAAATTACATATCTAGAAGTTATTTTTTTCCTTCCTTATAATAAAAGTAAAACCAACTTAATACATAAGTTAAACTGATACCTCTTTGAGGTTAGAGCAGTAGAAATGCAAATAAAGTTCTATGTTAGGTGATATGAAATTTGGCCAATTGCTAACTGAACACTTAAAAAGTAAATTTATTTATGGCAGCTTATGCAAGGAAGGAGGAAATTGTACTATTATGAATTCCCCCAGAATTTTAATAGTGCTCATAACCCTCAAAATGCTTTGCTAAGTATTTATCATTGGTATGACTTTTACTCTAAAATAAATTCCTTTTCAATATGGCCTTAAACAAGAGGACCCTTTGTGCTTTAATTTTAGTAACAGTTCACATTATAGATTATATTTCCTCCAACATAATTTGAACATTTATATTTTTAAACAAAAATTTCAGAGTCAACTCAGATTGAGTGCTTCCCTGGTCCATCCAAATTTGATCTTTACATCCTAAATGGTCCTCAGAGCAAAGCCAGAGGTGATACCTCAGCTCAGAGTCAGAAAAAGGCCCTGAGCACCACAAGGTGTGACACAAAACCAGCTCCCCTCCAAATAAAAAAAAAAATACAAATAAAAGAACAAAACTTTTAGAATTCTGAAGACAGTCAAACAAACATAAATCTTTCAGCATTCTAAGACAGAATGGTTAAATGATTATGTTTAACCACTATACAAAACTCTGGTATGTTTCATTAGAAGTTAATAAACCATCAGTAATACAG
Source organism: Suncus etruscus (assembly GCF_024139225.1). Classification (NCBI taxonomy): domain Eukaryota; kingdom Metazoa; phylum Chordata; class Mammalia; order Eulipotyphla; family Soricidae; genus Suncus; species Suncus etruscus. The sequence goes on along the minus strand of NC_064848.1, from coordinate 123,651,504 downwards.
CTAATGACAATATTTCAAAACTTGGTACAATATATTTATCCAAATTTGCAGAGATAGATTTGAAAACTTCAAATCATCTTTATGATCAAGAGTCAAACTGAAACATAATAATATGGTTTTAGTATAAAAACAGTAAAGATAACATTTTCTCTTTATTATTATTATTATTATCTTTTTTTTTTTTTTTTTTTGGTTTTTGGGCCACACCTGGTAACGCTCAGGGGTTACTCCTGGCTTGGGGGACCATATGGGACACCAGGGGATCGAACTGCGGTCCGTCCAAGGCTAGCGCAGGCAAGGCAGGCGCACCTTACCTTTAGTGCCACTGCCTGGCCCCTATTATTATTATCTTGTCATTTTCTAAGACGAAGTCTCTGCCCTCACCTCTTTCTATTACTGTTTTAGGAATCAAAACTCCAAATCTCTAAGACCTCTGATTTAGCCATGTGAATTTTAGGTAGTTGTCTTCACCAAAGTATCCAAGATCATCTGATGTCTGTGGAAATGAAATTTTAGCCAAACACAAACATCAGGAAATGGTTGAACACAGAGCAACCAAAAACTTGACTTATTTCAGGACTAGCACAGCTGAGAACACTTACAAAATTTATGAAATTTTGCCTCTAATTTTTCTTAAACTCACTCTTCCACCAAGGTAAAACTAAACAGAAACTAACTTAAATCTGATTTTTATAAAATATTTGTGGGCTATATTATAACTATGCAGTTATTCTTCTAGGTAAAGGGATACATTATTGACAAATTTATAAAGATCTTGCCCTCATTGAATTTACAGGACTTTTTCAATCTTACAAAAAATAAATCCAAAAATAGGACGAATTTCCTATCATTCATTTCACGATTTTGACATCCTTTCTATGCCAGTTTTCTCATGTAATGTTCCCAGCCTCATAGTTATAAAGTTCTATCTAGGAAGAAACAGCTATAAATATCACATTCAGGGATAATAACAGTCCTTGGTGTGAAAAAGGTATTCCTTATTGTCGTCTTTTTTGGTTTTTTGTTTTGTTTTGTTTTGTTTTTAGATCACACCCGGCACCACTCAGGGGTTACTCCTGGCTCTATGCTCAGAAATCGCTCCTGGCAAGCACGGGGGACCATATGGGATGCAGAATTTGAAACATCGTCCTTCTGCATGCAAGGCAAATCTTCATGCTATCTCTCTGGCCCCCCTCCCGAATGCCACTCAATTTTCACTGGTCCTCACTGGGTCATGTTGGAACACAAAGGACCTTCTAGCTGCAGAGTAAATCTACTTAAATCTCTACCCTAACGAGATGGCTCAAAGACCTGGAATATGTACTTGTCTTAGAAGTCCTGGGTTATACTTGAACACACCTGTGGTCTCTTGAGCATTTTGGGGTATGCCACCAACTATACAAAACAATTGCTTTTTTTTTCCTTTTTGGATGACACCCTGTGAGCTCAGGGGTTATTTTACAAGTAATTCTTAAACATCTGCTATATATCCTTTTTAATAAGAAAGTAGTGTTAATTAGCAGTGTTAAACTATTTAAAGTACTATTAAATATTAAACTTAGATAAAGGAACTAAAGACATCTAAATAATAACAAAGTGCATGTTTTGATATTATAGTATATTTTAAAAAATTAAGACCCTACTATTAGAAAAAATAACTTTGGTCTGAATAGCCAGGAATAGCGTTCTGATAAAACTTATAAGGAAGGAGCATACAAGGGGAAGGAAAATATGCGTTCAAACCCCAAAACAGAACAGTAGTTGGCACATTGACTAAAATGTTGACAAGCCAATGTGGCTAGAGACTACTCAGCGTTTTGCATCTATATTAATAGCTAATTCAAATATCAAGCATGAACAAAAAAAAAATTATGGAATGTACTTTTAAAAATTCCTGGCAATATTTTCTCACAAATCATGCTTGTTTAGTATACAAATCAGTGCTAGAATAATTTTTTTCACTTAGCAAACTACTCTCAGTTTAATAAAAAAAATTGGCTTAAATACTCACTGTATACCAAGGCACTCCAATAAGAGTTCTTAGGTGGTTTTACAAAGGGGCCATCAACTGTATATATGTGTAAAATGCAAGCACATTGGAATATTAGGAAACATTTATAAAAACATCCTAAAATTATTTTCCAAGAAACACATACATCCATTTCTCTGAAATGTACAAATCTATTTATATTGAAATAGGGTGAAAATTGTTCTGAGGCTAAAGAGAACAGTATGAATTAGCTGATGTTCTTTAATCGTAAAATGAATGGCTGTGAAGAAATCTGTTAGTGTTTTATGAATTTGTTCAGATTTTAGAAATAAAGAGTATAATGTATATTTCTTCATATTTTATTCCAATTTCTAAAATCAGATTCCTCTACTCAATTAAAACACAATTTTCAAGTAGTACTCTCAACCTTTTACCATACTCCATAGGGTTTACTTAAGCTGCACACACACCTTTAGTAATATCTTATGTGGTTTCACAAGTCATACTCCATCTCCTGAGATTCTTCTATCTCTTGCCATGTTCTCTCCACTAGAGAGACAGAATTCTAATTGGAACTGTAGCTGGATGGAATGCTGACCAAATGCAGTTTTTATCATGAAGGCAAACACTTAAGGGAGAACAAAATGGGCAATTGGACAGTGAATTGAGTAAATTTATCTACCTGGGGTCTTAAAAGTTCCCATTAATATCTAGTGATTACTTTCTATTAATATATCCTTTTAAATCCCACACTGTAGTTTACAAGTTAACTATTTTCTTTAATAACTTAAACCCA